>NC_140165.1:222418548-222499295 GCF_963971535.1 Notolepis coatsorum
ACTGTACATAGTGTATCTACTGTACATACTTTACACACTGTATAATGTGTCTACTGTACATACTTTACACAATGTATATACTTTACATACTGTATATACTGTATACACTGTACATAATGTGCATACTGTACACACTGTATATAATGTGCATAATGTACACACTGTATATAATGTGGACACTGTATATACATTACATAATGTACACACTGTATATACTGTACATATTGTATATAATGTACATACTGTACACACTGCATATATTGTACATAATGTGCACACTGTATATACTATACATAATGTACACACTGTATATAATATACATACTCTACATAATGTACATACTATACTGTACATAGTATTATACATACTGTTTATACTATACACACTGTACACTGTACTATATACCGTACATGTTGTACATAATCTACTACTCTACATAATGTACACTGCATATACTGTATACAGTACATAATCTACATACACTATATACTGTACAGTGTTTTCCACAGGTGGATAATGTACTTGTGGTGGTGGGTGGCGTGTCATGGCACTAGGGATGAGAGAGAGGCTTATAGCAGACTTAATGATTTTAGAATATGTCAGCTGATTAAGTGAAATATTTATTATCATCAACTATCCAGTTAATTTTTATAGTGTAATGTTTGGCTACCTTAAATGATTGAACGTACAGAGAAATACCTAATTTGTGAGGAGGAGGGAAAGCAGAGAAAGACACACACCCACAGAGGGGAGGGGGTGTGGGACAGCGAGTGGAGAGAGAGGAACAGCAAGGTGATCGAGAGATACAACGGAGAACAGGGATTTCCCCACCTGCCAGCCTGTTCCGCTGCTCCTAATAATCACAGGAAGGGCTGATATTCATCACGGGTTAACCGCAAACGGACTGCATATATATCTACAGTATAACATTGACAAAGCACATCCTACCCTTCATCCGTATATATTAACTGATATACAATTAGCATATTAAAATCTTAATAATGTGTTTGTTCATCCAATTTCAATGGTTTTCTATTCTGGTGTCTGCCGCTCGCAGCCCGCGCTGAAAATAGACCAGATGCTGAAACTATCAGCTGCAGATCACGAGCCGGCCGTGGTTCAGTTTTGTTAACGAAGACGCCGAACGGTAACTGGCTGCTGATCCCGGTGCTTCTGGGGGTTCCGTGTGCCGAGTAGGGGCCCCGTCAGGCTCAGTCCCTCCCAGTCCTCACTGTTGGAGCTGGAGAGCAGACTGTCCCTGCAGAAATCAGCTCTTGAAAAAGAAAGTAAAGGTGCCCAGAGGGCTCCGCTGTGAGCTGCTCCAGGGTTAGTTTACAGTAACTGGGGCCAGCTTCGTTAACATTAGCAGCTAACGTCAGTTTAGGTTTTTTTACTGTGACTTTTGCCGTGATACAGGGATGGCGAGGATGCACAGTATGTTTTTTTACTGTGACTTTTGCCGTGATACAGGGATGGCGAGGATGCACAGTATGTTAGACGCATTGGACACCTTGCTCCTGTGGCTGGGAGTGGCACTGACTCACACACAGAAACAGCGTAACTCGCTAGATGAGTCGGCATGGGGCGATGCAGAGTACAGTAGCTAGATATCATGGCTTAGAAAATGTAAGGTCTACGCTGGTTTGTCTGCATACTGAAATGACAATTGCGCATCTTGATTGAAGAATAAAATGGAATTCAGGTCTTAATCAACCTGGGCAGGTCTTGATCTACCTGGGTGTGTTTTAATCTACCTGGGCGGGCAGCCCAAATAGAGCCTATGTATAGAAAACACTGCTATACATACTATACACACTGTATACACTGTACACACTGTATATACTGAACAAAAACACTGGCACACACACCCCGTGTTCACTTTCAAAATGTATTGGCAACACTGACTCAAATTGTATTGTGTACCTACGTCCTACGTGCACACACACACACACACACACACACACACACACACACACACACACACACACACACACACACACACACACACACACACACACACACACACACACACACACACCTGCTTTCCAGGATTCTTTAATGTACTCTTCTCTTTGTAAAGCACGAAAGCAAACATTGTGCTTCTTTTCCCCAGGTTCCATTGCTCTTTTCTCCTCACACACTCTCCCACACACCCCTGGTCCCTTAAGCCGCCGCAGCCGTCTCTCCTCTCTCTCTGGCTCGGCTTCATAGTGCCCCACGGCGGTGGAGCTGTGCTCTCGTGGCCTCGAGGGCCTGGCTTTAGCTGCCCTATTGCTATAGTCCTTTATTTAAACTGCGCCTACTGGGCCCATTGGCCCCACGGAGAACGGGGGGGAGTTTGGATGCCGGTTTCGGCCGGCTGTGCTCGGACTCCGCCCGAGGCCCCAGCTGTGCTGGCCCTTCACCGTGGAGAATGGAGTAGAGTGGAAAGAGAGCCAATCTTCGGCGCGATAAGCCACACAGCGGTGGTGGCGGCAAAGCCTATCGGAGAGACAGAGAGGACCGGGCCGGCTGAGAGTGGAGAGAGTGGGATGGAGAGTTTGAAAAGAGATTTTAAGGTTTGGCCATGCTTCAAAGATCAAATAAGATGAGACATTTCACGTCCCCTTGGGGAAATTACCTCGTTGTCACAGTACAGCATGGCAAGGGATAAGAGAGTGTATTAGGATGAAAATACACGGTATAAAGATACGTTTAAAGTTAATAGTACTATATATATTAATATGTCTTCTATAGGAAGGCACAAGTGGGAGATGGGTGGTGCTTCTGAAGCCCTTCTCAAGCACCTCTGGCATTGATAATCCTCCTCTAGGGCGAGGGAGAAGCACGAGGGATGTAGGGGGAGATAACGAGCTCCGAACGGTGGGAGAGCGAGGAGGGAAGAAACGAGACCAGAATGGGAGAAGAATGGAGCTCATGGAGTCAAGTGGCACTTCCCTTATAGAGCCGGGGAGTCACGTGGTCGCTTCAAGACCCGCCTGGTTCCAGACACATTTCTTTTACATGGTCTTTTTACCATAGGAGTTTCTCAAGGTAGCATGATTATATGGTTCTTATTCAATTAGTTAGACTAGACGTTTGATGGGAGCAGAGTTGAGCGTAATTCAATGAGATATGCCTTTTTACTAGGGATGTTCGATATTGGCTTTTTTACCGATACGGATATACCGATATTGTCCAACTCTTAATTTTCCGATACCGATATCAACCGATACCAGTATATGCAGGGTTTCCCCTGCCAAAAAACAGAATAATTTCAGGTAATTAACATTACATATATCTTGTCGTGTAATTAACACAACCTTATGCATACTTTGACAATAAATAAAATAATAATTTGTTCTTACTTGCTTGCCTGGGTAAATAAAGGTTAAATAAATGTAAAAAAAAATTATGAATATTAAAAACCGATACCGATATTTTCCGATATCACATTTTTATGCCAATATCGGCCGATAATATCGGTAGGCCGATAGTATCGGACATCCCTACTTTTTACATTTGAGAAACATTTGAACAAGGTCATGGTTACAACACTGTGTACTAATGCAAAACTACATCTTTCCAGGAAAGGGTTAATTGCGTTTGATGACCAGTCTCGAGTGAATGCTGTCGCGCTAAGAGGACGATGTTAGGAAACCAAAATAGTCAAAACAACAGACAGAATACACTACTGGAATTATACACTCATGATTACCTGACGTGTTTGTTTTAAAACTACGTCGTTTTCATGTTTTTAACATTTTATTGATGTCTAAAATAAAAACAAACATGGCTGTGAATGCCGCGGGAATGTCAAGGGATGTCAGTTGTGCTCTTGTGATTGGTTGTAGATTGGCGAGGCATGCCGAGGCATATGGGTACTGTAGTAGTTACCATGGAAATGAGTAAAGATGACAGTATAAAACACATTTTCTCAAAGATTAAAGGGGGTAACTATCTTATAAATGGCCTTTTCCAGTGTTTAGCATTGTTTTCTAGCAATGTGGGGTTGTACCAACACTGTCTGTCTCAAATTCTCATTTTTGCACATTTCTCCAGTTCAGATGAGACAAGGTCCTCCCCCAGTGAACTAAGCCATTCTGAATTTAGTGTACCTGTAACGTGTAAGGATTCTGATCTGCATACCTCAGCTCCTTCTGTGGTTGTAGCCACCGCCCACAATCAACAATTCACTCAACAACGGAGCGAGTGGAAATAATGCGAAAGCCGTTTCCCTGTCACTGACACTACCTCAAAAGAGAGAAAAAGAGAGAGGGAGAGACAGACAGATATAGAGAGGGAGAGACAGACAGATAGAGGGAGGCTCTCATACGGTGCAACTTGTCTCGGAGCATTTACACACACTCGCGACTGTGTGTGTGTGGGGGGAAACACACACACGCTCTCGGAGCGATCTCCTCTCTATCTATCATGGGGGTATATATTGTCATTTGAAACAAGTTACCAATGCATTGTCCCGTGGGATTATGCCCCCCCCCCCCCCCCCCCCCCCCCGCGGCGAAATTAATTAGTCCCTCTCTATTTCTCTATCTTTCTCTCTCCCCCAAAAGGTATCTGCCAGTGCAGTGTAGTGCAGACTGTGGGTGATTGTCACTCAAAGCGCATTGCGAGTATGAACGGAGCCCAGCCAAAAACAGCTTGGAATCTTGAAGGGCAGAAAATGCTGCTCTACAGTACTTGATTAGAAATACAATGCATTAGGGCGGTTAGGTGGTGTAGCGGAGATTGCGTTCGTCACCAACCCCACTCTGGTGACAACCCCGGAGCTGTGAGCTGGATTCGAACAGGCGAATCCAGCTCACAGCTCCGGGGTTGTCACCAGCTTGGCTGGCCGTTCACACTAATACAATTGGCTGTATTAGAGGGTGGGAGAAGCTGGCGGGGTGGGTCCGGGTCGTTGTAAACAGCGACTCCTACAGTTCGGTCGGGGCGCCTGCTAAGCGCGGATAGGACCTGAGTGGGATAGTGTGATCCTTCCACACTCTACGCCCTCTCAGGGAGGATCCGCGCTGCCAGGTGAAAAGAAGCGGTTGATTGGCTGGACGTGTGTCGGAGGAAGCACGTGATAGCCTCCACTCTCCCAGATGATCTGACTGTGGGGGGTAAGTGCGCAGCGACCAGGAAGGGGATTGGGAATTGGCATACGACTAACATTGGGATGGGAGAAAATCGGAGGAAAATGGAGGGGGAAAAAGATAAAAAAAAAAGAAAAAAAAAATACAATGCATTTTTTTTAAAGAAACCTTACAGATGTGTTCCATAGACTCACAGGAATTGTGTAAAATTGCCCAAATAGTGAAATAAATAGTAATATAGTTCCCCTTTAAGTTAAAACATTTACCTTTATTGGTTGTAACAGTATAATAATTAAATAATATATACCTCTGTCAAAGATTATGAACCTACACAATAGGGTTTGGCTGTAGTACTTCATTTTGATCTTCAATGGGTGGCTACAATGGGGGGAAATCTACAGGAACCTCGCTCCCCAGGTCTATAGTGGAGGAATAGAGGAATACCCTTATCGCGTCACAGCATCTTTCAAACAAATCCCTGTGGTAACGACTTGTATGTTTTTATTTCTCACACATTCTATGGGATCTCATTTAGTTCTGTGAGTTTTACTAACAAATCCCAACAACTTATGCTTCCAGTATCTCACAAACTAAAACACTAGTTGAAGTGTTTGTTGATAAATTGATATTACTCCCAGTGTATGGTTAGTCAAACAGGATTCTTAAAGAAAGGTGAACTGTCCCTTTTTAAGACAGTGGCTGCCACATTTCTATATTTAAGCACAGGAGAAGGAGTACATGCTGGCGCAGGTACGAGGCTGTATGCCGAGCTGATGTCCAGTATAACATATTGGCCTTGAGTGAGATATTGCTTTTATACAACAGCTTTTAAGGGTTTATCAAGTAAATGTTTTAAATCCAGCTCCTCCAATACATATTGCTTTAAACTTTCACATGTTGCTAGGCAACACAGTAAAAGTGTAGTCAGTTACGAATGTAATGTAAACAATGGTAAGACAATGAGAGAAATTCTTATAATAATAAGTATCATCAGGCTTATACCAATGACGACACAAGACACATCAGATACGTGTATTGAATGTTTATTGAAACACAATTGAGAGATGGAGCAGTGTAGGGACATGGCAGGAACTGACAATGAGTTTGGGCAGGGGATGAGACGAGTGGTCCCCAGGGCGCAGGGGTTCCTGCAGGGAGAGTCCTCTACAGTGCTGCTCCCCAGGGTGCAGGGGTTCCTGCAGGGAGGGTCCTCTACAGTGCTGGTACCCAGGGTTCCTGCAGGGAGGGTCCTCTACAGTGCTGGTCCCCAGGGTGCAGGGGTTCCTGCAGGGAGGGTCCTCTACAGTGCTGGTCCCCAGGGTGCAGGGGTTCCTGCAGGGAGGGTCCTCTACAGTGCTGGTCCCCAGGGTTCCTGCAGGGAGGGTCCTCTACAGTGCTGGTCCCCAGGGTTACAGCAGGGAGGGTCCTCTACAGTGCTGGTCCCCAGGGTTCCTGCAGGGAGGGTCCTCTACAGTGCTGGTACCCAGGGTTCCTGCAGGGAGGGTCCTCTACAGTGCTGGTCCCCAGGGTTACTGCAGGGAGGGGCCTCCACAGTGCTGGTCCCCAGGGTTCCTGCAGGGAGGGGCCTCCACAGTGCTGGTCCCCAGGGTTACTGCAGGGAGGGTCCTCTACAGTGCTGGTCCCCAGGGTTACTGCAGGGAGGGTCCTCTACAGTGCTGGTCCCCAGGGTTCCTGCAGGGAGGGTCCTCTACAGTGCTGGTCCCCAGGGTTCCTGCAGGGAGGGTCCTCCACAGTGCTGGTCCCCGGGGTACAGGGTTACAGCAGGGAGGGTCCTCCACAGTGCTGGTCCCCGGGGTACAGGGTTACAGCAGGGAGGGTCCTCCACAGTGCCAGCCCACGTGCGTGATTAGTGACTATGACTCTTATGACTAGCAGTCGACTAAGAATTTCTTTGGCGAACAACACGGATAGGACCCAGCACATATTTAGCAGAGTGATAGGGAGAGGATATTGCCTGTAGTTAGCACCATATGGACGCAGTGAAACCATGGGTGTTTTGAAACACCATCATCCGTCATTTTTTTTTTTTTTATGACACGGCCAGGATCGCTAACGAGTGCTCTCGCTGTCCTTGGGCCTTGGCTCTGATAGTCTTGGACAGGAAAGAGCGAGGGGGGAATGTTGGAGGGTTATGGAGAGAGACTGTGAGAAATACGGACAGAGAAGGGGGTAATGAGATATTGGGAAGAGACAAAGAGAGAGCTATCCATCTCTCTATTTACTCATAGATCTATCTATGTCTTTGAAACAGTTTTCTTATCCATTTTGGACTATGGTGATATGATTCATACTGTAGGAATGCTGCGGTTTCAACTCTTAAACCGCTGGGTTGAAAAAACCCTCAGCTCGGAACTAGGCAGAATCTGCATATGGCTCGCTGATAACAAACTATCATTACACATGGGCAAAACAGAGTCCATTCTCTTCGGTTCAAATAACAAACTCAGCAAGACCGACGGCTTCTCAGTTACAGTGGGTGACAATATTGTCACAAGGAAAGATGAAATTACCTACCTGGGTTCCATCCTAGAGGCTAATCTCTCCTGTGACAAAATGGCATCCAATGTAATAAAAAAAGTCAACCAACGAACTCGATTCTTGTACCGGATCTCCTCTCTGGTAAACAAGAACACCCTGAAGACTCTGGCAGGAGCACTCATTCAGGGGTACTACGACTATGCTTGCACCTCATGGTACCAAAGCACCTCAAAGGCGCTAAAAACAAAATTACAAACATCTCAAAACAAACTGGTCAGACTACTGCTTGACCTTACTCCTAGAACCCACCTCACCCCTGCCCACTTTGACAACCTAGGATGGCTTAGAGTAGACGACAGAGTACAACAACTTGCAATGGGCCTGGTCTACAAGATACACTACACGACCAAGGTACCCATGTACATGTCAAAATACTTCCCAAAGGTCAGTGAATACCACGATCACAACACCAGAGGGAGCTCCACAAATCATGTTAAACCCAGATTCGGCTCAAATAAGGGACTAAACACGTTTCGCAATTATGCCACATCAATGTGGAACGCCCTACCCAAAGCTGTAAAGGAATGTGGATCACTACCCACTTTCAAAACCTCTCTCAAGGGACACCTACGGGAGACTGCAATTCAACACTGGCCCCTGTAAATATCCTAACCCAACCCCCTCCAATGTACAGTCATTTACCTAGTATGGTTTTGTCAATAGTTCAATGTACAATTGTGTTTGTTTGTACAGTGTCTCCCCCCCCCCCCCCTCAATGTACAGTGTTACTTGTTTATACAGTGTGCCCCCCGGCCCCCCCCCCCCCCCCCCAACCACCTCCAATGTAAATTACCCAGTATGGTTGTCAATATCCCAATGTACCCAACCCCCCCCACCCAACCTCCTCCAATGTACAGTTTCTACGTCAAATGTATATACTCCCTTTTCTTGACTCCTTCTGTATCACAAACAGTACTGTATTTGCAAATCTGGTATGTCATAAATGTATAGATGTAGCAGTACTGACTATCTGTATGTCATGTATGTCATATATGTCTATATGAATTGAAAATGGGGGACCCTGATGGAAACAAGACAAACGTCTTTCTCAGGTCTGCATCCCCTTAACAATTGTATGTATTGAGCCGTACTGTATTGTACCCATTCTGCAATCTGTTAAATAAAGTTTTCATTCATTCATTCATTCATGTCATATATGTCCTGATGAATTGAAAATGGGGGACCCTGATGTAAACAAGACGAAAGTCTTTCTCTGGTCTGCATCCCCTTAACAATTGTGTGTATTGAGCTGTACTGTATTGTACCCATTCTGCAATCTGTTAATAAAGTTTTCAATCAATCAATCAATGGACCCGGTCTATCATTCTGCCCTCAGATTTATTACTGGTGACAGATATGATACCCACCACTGTGTCCTTTATGAAAAGGTTGGATGGCCTTCTCTGGTTGACAGGCGTAAGTATCATTGGTATTGGTAAACTTCCCTCTTACAATGGAATGGAATCTTGGAACCTGTTTGACGTGTTCAAATGACTGATTGGTTCTTAGGGTTCCTCAAGTTTGCTCTAAACTAGGAAAAACTGCTTTTTCCTTTGACGCTTCCAACACCTGGAATGCCCTCCGACCACTGTGTGTCGACTTGTAACTGTTTTAGCTGTTTTTGTATTGTTTATTCTTATTGTGCCTCTATGTATGAAATAGCTGATAAGCTATGCCTTGGCTTGTCGTCGCTGTAAATTAGGGTAACCTCAGTGTCTTACGAGTTGAAATAAAGGTTTGAAATTGAATTAAATGTATCTATCTACCTCATCCACCCATCCATCCATCCATCTATCCAAGGTCCCTCGGTAAAAAGGCAGTTACAGTATGGTTGGGTGTGCTGGGGAGAGGGCTGTCTGTCCATCCGTCTAACCTGTCCATGTGTCTGGGTGGGGCTTGCTGTCTCCTTTTTCCAGAACACCAATCGAAGCTCATCGACCGCCGTCGCCACTCGCCTCGACCCCGCGATCACCCGAGGAGACGGCACCTAGCATGACAGGTACCACACACACATACACACCATGCGCACACAAACACGCACACACACACACACACACACACACACACACACACACACGCACAAACACACACACACACACACACACACACACACACACACACACAGACAGACGCACACAACCTGATTCTCTCACAGACTCTTGTGAGACTCCATGAGCACCTCTGAGATGGGGTGTTGACACTCTTGACAGCTGTGTGATCTTGGTATACAGGTGTGTGTATTCACACACACACACACACACACACACACACACACACACACACACACACACACACACACACACACACACACACACACACACACACCTACACCTACACACACCTGCACACACCTACACACACCTACACACACCTACACACACCTACACACACCTACACACACACACACACACACACACACACACACACACACACACACACACACACACACACACACACACACACACACACACACACACACACACACACAAAGACATACACGCACACACTTTAATGCAAGAGTAAAAAATCCTCCCCCTCGCCCTCCCTCTTCCTCTCAGCAGGTCAGCCGTATCAGTGCCTGCCTATCCGTCCATGGCGGCGTGACGGGTAATCACTGGCTGTGATTGTGTGGGCAGGGGGCCGTTAGAGGCGGCTGATGCCTGACAGGGTGCACTCTGCCTGGGCAGGAGGGGCAGGGAGAAGCATGGGGGTTGGCTTGGCCCGGAGCCTGGAGCTCATCAGTCAGGGGAGTGTCCTGGCTGTCTGGCCCCCAGCCGAGGCTGTCAGGAGACGGGTAGACCAGGGTTATCTCTCCCCTCCTCTTCTCCTGCGCCCCAGGGCTGTCAATAGCCCCTCATCACATCAGTCATGCTCGTGTCCCATCCCTTTCCAAACCTACAGTACCTCTCTGTCCTCTTCCCCGGAGCCGTCTGTTCAAAAGCGGTACGCCATCGAAATCAGGTTGACGGTGTCCAAATGCTCTGGTTAAAAGCCTCAATAAGCTAATGTTGCCTGGCGACACGTACAGATTAGATCCTGTGGAGTTCTGCTTATTGCTTAGCAACAAATACAGTTCAAGGAAGGAAAAGCTGAATTGTAGATGGTTTATGAAATGTCTCCATCCTTTTGTTCTCATAGTCATGGTCATCCTGGAGAGGTCATGGTGTTTCCCAGCTCTGGAAACATTTGGAAAATGATAAGATAAGATAATATAAGATATTCCTTTATTGATCCCCTTGAGGTAATGTGGGCGTCATAGCAGCATGAGGGAGGGGAGGTGCAGGTATGGGCAGGGTAATCGTAGAAAGAAGTAAATATAAGCAATACAATTAGATCTGAATATAGAAATATGAGAAAATAAACTGTAAACAATGGTGCAGATGAGAGTTACAGCAAATAATAAAGAATAAAGAAATGATGAAACACCAATACACTTTTGGAAAACATTTTGAATCATGGTCATGCTTCTATGTAAATAACTTTTTTTATTACAGTAGTACAGTAAAAATAGATAAATAAATAAGATACATAAGTAGTACAGACATTGTGTAGTGAATCCAAGCTCTCACTACGGAAAATATTTCATAACAAGTTTTAAAGTAAAGGTTGTTCATATATTACACTGCAGAAATACAGTCAGGGAAATCTGGTATAAAGTTATGGAAAGGTTTTCGTGTGGGAGCTCTGTTTTTAGACATACTGTATACAGTACGGCTTTGGCACACTGCTCTCCCAACCAAATCAACCACTAACCAGTACCACAAGCAGCAAGTCTCTCTCTCTCTCTCTCTCTCTCTCTCTCTCTCTCTCTCTCTCTCTCTCTCTCTCTCTCTCTCTCTCTCTCTCTCTCTCTCTCTCTCTCTCTCTCTCTCTCTCTCTCTCTCTCTCTCTCTCTCTCTCTCTCTCTACATTTACATTTAGTCATTTAGCTGACGCTTTTATCCAAAGCGACTTACAAGTTCTGTACGACAAGTCATCAGGAAGGGCACAACTCTTATCAGCTGAGTAACAATGTTCATAAAGTGTTGAGTGCTACAGTGTAGGTTAGTTTATTAGGACAAGTGCATGACAGTAAGGTTAGTTAGGGTTAGATTTTTATATATTTTTTTTAATTCAGATAATGGTTGAAGAAGTGCGTCTTTAGTCGACGGCGAAAGATTGGACGGGTTTCGGCTGTCCTAACTGGGGTGGGTAGTTCATTCCACCATTGTGGGGCAAGGACTGAGAATAGGCGACTTCTCTTTGATGACCCTCCCGGAGCTTGGATAGGAGTAGGTCTGAGACGTCCAGAAGATGCAGAGCGTAGAGGTCTTGCAGGTGTGTAGTTAGAGACCATTGACCGGAGGTAGGCGGGAGCGGTTCCCTTTGCTGCACGGTATGCCAGGTCGAGGTCCTTGAAGCGGATTCGTGCAGCAATGGGGAGCCAGTGCAGGTCCCTAAGAAGTGGGGTGGCATGGGCCGACTTCGGTAGGTTTGAGATCAGGCGGGCCGCTGCGTTCTGAATGAGTTGAAGAGGCTTAGTGGCCGTGGCCGGGAGGCCAGCGAGCAGTGCGTTGCAGTAGTCGAGGCGGGAGATGACTGTTGATTGGACGAGGAGTTGGGTGGCTTCTTTTGTCAGGAAGGGGCGGATCCTTCTGACGTTGCTCAGGAGGAATCTGCAGGTTCTGGTTGTCGCTGCGATGTGAGCAGAGAAGTTCAACTGGTCGTCGAGGACAACACCAAGGTTCTTGGCGGTCGGGGACGCGGTCACAGCTGCATTCTCGACTGTGATGGAAAGGTCTGTCAGGGGGGAGGATTTGGCCGGCAAGTGAAGCAATTCTGTTTTGCTTAGGTTCAGTTTGAGGTGGTTGGTCGTCATCCAGGCGGAGATGTCGGACTAACACCTGTCAGTCTGCTTGCTGCACTTTTAGCACTCTCAATCTCACCGCTAACTTGCACACGCAGCACATTCTCAAACGTCCAATTTTAGATCAATTAACCACTGAACAAAAACGCTCATGTTTGCAGGTGGGACTTTGTGTGGCATTACTAGGTTTTGCCGAAAAAGCTGTTTTTATTTCTGTTAATTTTATTTGTCTTTTTTCGCTCTGCCTACACTCTGATGCTCCTGAAGTTATTCGGTGAGTGAGTTTCATGTCTCCGCTCACAGCGGGTCGACTTTCAGTTCAATAATTGATACTCTGGGGTTTCTACTGCGCGAGGCGGCGTGCTTCTCCCGTCTCTGGGAACACTTTGGGAGATGGTACGCCCGTACACCTGTCCCCCGGTTTCTCAGAGTCTATACTAATTACAACAAAGTTTCCTCCACTCCCCCAACCCACTCCTTTGTCTCGCACTGTGAGAGAGCGAGAGAGTGTGTGTGTGGGGGGGGGGGGGGGGGGGGGGGGGGATGGAAGGGTACGTGTGACCATGAATAATAAAAGCTGCTTCCCGGCATTATGTGGGGACCTCTCCCTTGTCTTAAAAACTCATTTTCCTGAGCTGTCAGAGTCGTGCGGCGACGTGATGGAGGGGTTGTTAGTGGGGGGGGGGGGGGGGGGCGGGGGGGGGCTGGCTGGCTGGTGCAAAAGACAGGCAGATTACTGTTGTTGTAGTGCCACTGAGAGAGAGAGAGAGAGAGAGAGAGAGAGAGAGAGAGAGGGAGAGATATAAGGAGACAGAGAGGGAAAGCGATGGCAGGGTGGTTGTTTTTCCAGTTTGAAACGGCCCTGCTGGTGCTGTAAAGAGGTGTTGCTCAGATGACTGTCTGGTACGTGTTGATGACTGTCTGAGAGGTGTTGACGTGCCCCGCTGCCTGCTCCTGCCATTAGTGAATGCATGCATGTGCTACTGGTAGGACATCTGTGCGCCAGCTAAAATTAAAACAGAAAAAAGACAACAAGGCCTCTGTTTGTTTGGCGGGTGGCGTTATCAACAGGCATTTACCAGACGCACACATCCCTGAACATATGGTACATAGAGTATATTCTGATGCGCGCACACACACACACACACACGCGCGCACACGCACGCACACACACGCACACACACACACTTTCTTGCTGTTGCTCTTTTTCTCCTTCTCTTACCCTGTAATGAATCAAGAATCAAGAGGTTTATTTGTCACATACATACCAGGGCATACAGTGAAATGCGGGTGGTCATGCCCGCATTGATTGTGCAAAATACAATAATAAAAATAGGAATCGAAAAAATTAAATAGGTAAAACACAAGATATGCATGGTAAAAAAATAAATGCTAAGTTCCTGAGAAACTGGTTCCTATATACACTTACTATACAATATACAATTTACAATTTTAACTCTTAATTTATCTAAACTATACTATACAGTACCTCCTTCCTTTAAAGTGTCTTTCTATTTTTTAAAGTGACATTTTGTTTAAAGTAGAGGTGGGCATAGATGCATTTTGTTAATCTAGATTAATCGATCTGCAATCCTGGAGTTAATCTAGATTAATCTAGATTAAAATGGCTCATTTGAAGTCTGCCGAAGGCATTCAAAATATGTGTGTTCTACCCAAATAATGACCAGAATAAGTCCTTACTTTTTCTTTCCTCCTTACGTTTCTCAGGCCAGGTGGCCCATTACACCATTACACCATGAGCCCATCTCCCGTTTTCCAAAATGCATTACAGACTGTTTGAAAAAGCTGTTTTGCTATGATAATTGGTAATGAAATATCAAAATAATGTTCAATAAGATGTACTTGTGTTTAATAAATTGTTTTACAATTTAAATCCTCTAATATTCGACGGGTCTTGTATTTACCTCAGCTGCAAAGAGCACCAGACCTTTATTAGAGAGGCTTAATAATAAAAAAAAAATGTATTAAAAAAATAAAAAAATCTAACCCTAACTAACTGTCATGCACTTGTCCTAATAAACTAACCTACACTGTAACATGCAACACTTTGATGAATATTGTTACTCAGCTGATAGAGTTGTACCCTTCCTGATGACCTGTCGTACAGAACTTGTAAGTCACTTTGGATAAAAGCGTCAGCTAAATGACTAAATGTAAAATGTAATTGTTATATAAGAGGCAGGCCTTATTTTCTAAAAATGACACTCATGGACATAATCCATTCTATTTTTTTATACGTACATTGTCTGTCTACATTTATTTAGACTAACATTCGTATTTAAATATTGAGTGCAGTTGAATAATTGTGAAACTGTGGTGGATTAACGTAATTCACACACTGAAGTTGGAACTGTCTTTACTAGGTTGCGGGGCCCGCACGGACCATTTTGCGTGTGGTACCTACTACCTTCTCGACTCTACCTGAGTCGAATCGAGTTGACATGCAGGCAATAGCTTTAGCTAACGCTATCATAGCATCATGATCTGTAATGTCAACTGGACAACGCCAGCCCCGCCTGCCAACGCCATATAGATAGCGAACGTTAACTAGCGTTTGCAAACGAAGCCAACGTCATCCAGCCGACACCACAGATCTAGCTATGATGACAACGTTAGCTAACGCTAATGCTAACGCTAACGCCAACGTTAATGTAGTCAGTGTAGTGGGAACGGTAGAGAAAGGCAGCACTTAATTTGCATTGGCAAGAGTTTATCTCATTCTATATGACAGCATGAAAAAGAAATAAAAAAAATTATAAGAGGCCCGTCCTCTATTTGAATGCCCTCCACTATTAGAGGATTTACGGTACATCAGCTAATGTAATTGGCTCCCAGACCCAACTTTGAGAATAGATTAACGGCGGTAATTATTTTATTGCGCGATAAGAGTCCGCCCTTAACTTAGCCCGATAACGGCGTTAACGGCCCGGCCTTAGTTTAAAGTGATTGTGTGTGTGTACTTGTGTGTGTGTGTACACTTGTGTGTGTACTTGTGTGTGTGTGTGTACTTGTGAGTGGAGAGTTCAGTCTTTTTTTTATCCACTTTTTCTCCCATTTTCAATATTTTCTCCCATCCCAATTTCGTATCATCCAATTCAACCCTCCCCCGTCACAAACGCTGTTTCTTGCCTCCCACAAGCCGGCTGCAATGTGGACTAAGTCATACATAGCACAAGTCCCCTCCGGTACTTGAGGTAACAGCAGTCGCATCTTTTCACCTGCGCAGCTCGATCTCTCAGTGGCGAGGAGTAACGCGTGGGAGGCTCACGCTGCCCCCGACACTTCCTGATTCTACTGCGCAGGCGCACCAACCGACCTGTAGGAGTCGCTGTCCACAACGCCCGATCCCCACCCATCAGTTTCCCACCCCCTAATACGGCCAATGTGTATTAGTATGAACGACCAGCTAAACTGAAAGCAATGTGGAGCGCTGGACTCGAACAGGCAAGCCCAGCGTCTCCGTCATTCGTGGCGAGCGCCTTGCCCACTACGCCACGTAGCCGCCGAGAGTTCAGTGTTATGATGGCCTGGGGGAAGAAGCTGAGCCTGAGTCTCTCTGTTCTTGCAGCATGTGACCGTAGGCGCTTGCCTGACCGCAGCAGCTTGAACAGGCTGTTGTTGGGGTGGTGGGAGTCTTTCATAATTCTGCAGGCTCTGGATTTGCACCTCATGTTATATAAGTCCTGCAGGGGTGGTAGTGCAATACCCGTAGTACGCTCTGCTGAGCGCACCACTCTCTGGAGTGCCTTCATGTCCTGTGCCGTGCTGTTTCCAAACCAGGCAGTGATGTTTCCAGTCAGAATGCTCTCTACAGCCCCGGGATAGAAGGAGTGGAGTATCTTCCCCGATACTCTGAACTTCCTTAGCTGTCTCAGGTGATAGAGGCGCTGTTTTGCCTTTTTCACCACAGAATCTATGTGTGTTGACCATGTCAGGTCTTCTGTGATGTGGACTCCCAGGTACTTGAAACTGCTCACTGATGACGTGTGTCTGTTTGTGTGTCTTGTAGCTGAGGAAGAGGATTTCCGGCGATACTGTGCGTCACTGTTCACTGTCCCCTGCAGGGGGCGCTGTGCCAAGCCCCAGAAAGCCACGCCTGGATCGTGCCTCAGCATCCGGATACTGGACGAGGTGAGAATAAGAAGTCTGACCTAGAACTAGAACTCGTTTAAACTAATAAGGCTTTTTCTAAAAAAATTAAATGCCATTATATGTCTTTATTATCCACCAATTAGGAATTTGTATTAGAAAATGTATCCTTTTACAGTTATATGTAATAATATCATGTCAGTTTTCCACTTCCATCATACATCAAATCATTGTACTGTAGCATAAGGGTGCTGATGGCAGTGCTAACAGCATTTTTTCTTTTTGTTTGTGGTGTGCCTTTATTTAACCAGGTTAGGTTATTTATAACCTTTATTGTCCCAGGGTAGGTTCTTTATAACCTTTATTTACCAGGGTAGGTTCTTTATAACCTTTATTTACCAGGATATGTTCTTTATAACCTTTATTTACCCAGGGTAGGTTCTTTATAACATTTATTTACCCATAGTATGTTCTTTATAACCTTTATTTACCAGGGTAGGTTCTTTATAACATGTATTTACCCAGGGTAGGTTCTTTATAACCTTTATTTATCAGGGTAGGTTCTTTATAACCTTTATTTACCAGGGTAGGTTTTTTATGCATGCATTTACCCAGGGTAGGTTCTTTATAACCTTTATTTACCAGGGTAGGTTCTTTATAACCTTTATTTACCAGGATAGGTTCACTGAGCATGGATGGTCTTTTTCAGCAATTCCCTGCTTCGCACTCACACACTTCCACACATTCACACCTGGGAGCTGCCCAGTACAACCACAGTCTGACACTGTTGACCACTAGGAGCTGCCCAGTACAACCACAGTCTGACACTGTTGACCACTAGGAGCTGCCCAGTACAACCACAGTCTGACACTATTGACCACTAGGAGCTGCCCAGTACAACCACAGTCTGATGCTGTTGACCACTAGGAGCTGCCCAGTATAACCACAGTGTGACACTGTTGACCACTAGGAGCTGCCCAGTACAACCACAGTCTGACGCTGTTGACCACTAGGAGCTGCCCAGTACAACCACAGTGTGACACTGTTGACCACTAGGAGCTGCCCAGTACAACCACAGTCTGACACTGTTGACCACTAGGAGCTGCCCAGTACAACCACAGTCTGAAACTGTTGACCACTAGGAGCTGCCCAGTACAACCACAGTCTGAAACTGTTGACCACTAGGAGCTGCCCAGTACAACCACAGTCTGACACTGTTGACCACTGAGCAACTCCAGCTCCGGTTACTCAAGGGAACTTCAGCAGTTTGAATTAAGGGACGGCAGATAGTTATTCATTCACTTCCCCACTCACATTTTTCCTGCCGGTCCGGGGGATCAAACCGGTGAAGTTCTCTTCTCTAATATTTAGGCCACTGCTGAAGGTTAGGCCAACCTGCTAACTCACTTCATACAGTAGGTATCTCAAACAGTTGCAAATTTCTTTCTGTGATCATTATTTTACATTTAGAATAAACATACAAAATACAATAATATAAAAAAATGTAGATAAGGAAAAACAAAAAAAATATATAATAATGACTACACAAGTAGATAAAAGAGATAAAACCCGGCTGAGAACCCACCCCGGAGGTCCAAGCCACCACCACTATTTTTTATCTCAATTCATAATGGAATTCAACTGCACCACCAGACCACTCGACATTGCAACCGTTCTGAAGGTTTCGCACAACCCAACACCCATAAACCAGCGCTCACAGGACTATTTGTACTTATTGTGGGGACGACAGTGGCTTGGGAAGTAGAGCAGTCGTCTGGTAATCCGGAGGTTCCCAGTTCGATTCCTGCTCCTCCCGGGCAGCGTGTCGGAGTGTCCTCGACCAAGACACTTAACCCCCTAACTGCTCCCGATGAGCAGGTTGGCACCTTGCATGGTCGCCTCCGCCGTCGGTGTGTGAATGTGTGAGTGAATGGATAAAATGTGAGGAACAAATTGTAAACCGCTATATAAATGCAGCCATCAACGGTATGATATCATTGTCTACCAGTCTCAATTGTTATTTGTAAGCATTGAATGTAACGGCTTATTGATGTGTTAATAACGCCGGCTCTTTTATTGTGTAATGCTCAAACGTATTCACTCACTGATTGCACCGTTTGTTTCTGTTTACCCCAGGTTAATAATCTGACTACCGCCAGCTAAACTGGCCATGTCAGCACTGGCCATGTTGAGGATCTTCTTCTAGGTCATGGCTTGTCAGCACTGGCCATGTTGGGGTCTTCTAAGCCAGACCTTTTTTTCAAGGGACACCACCTGTAAGAGCCAAATCTTGAAAAGTCATATTTTGAATATATTTGTATTTTATATATTTAGTTATTGCATAGAAAACGAGCAGTAGTTTAATTTGTAATGCTGTGGTATACTATAAGCCATATTTCTAATTTAGTTGCGAATTATTCTAAGAATTAACGATAAATGTACTTTAGATGTGTTACTGCGCATGTGTGAGAGTCTTGATATGCCGTGAACATGTATTCCCTAGTTAGTAGTGAGACAGTGCCCATGCAGTTTGGAAGCACATAACTTTTTGACCGTAGTCCATCGATCCTAGTTCGGTCTATATTCCATGAAGAATGATGATGTATGTTGTGTGACTGCCCAAAGAATGTAAAGAACCTTCAAACGTAATCCTGGAGTCCGTGAGTGTACATCATAATTGTGGATACAGATTTGTATTAGCCATTGGACACGAGTCTGAAACCTTTTTGCTGCACGCATTGAAAACGAAATGGTAAACGAAAGTCTAAAGAAATTCTGCCCTTACATTAGTCAAAACGTTTTCTAACCAAGAGGAAATATTGCTATTGACATCGTTATCAAGAAAATAAACTGTCTATTGGAAGAGTTAGTTAAAGAAGCCCCTCGTTGACGACGAAAGCAGGAGCTAGCAACGATTAGCATGTGGACTCGTGACGACAGCTAGAAACTAACGTTACTTTGCTGAGCTAAACTGGAAACGGCAAGATCAGAAAAATGAAACAAATAAGAACATTGGGCCTCATTCAACAATACTATCTTATTATTTTTCTTATATTCTTGCTTACCTGTCTGTTAAGAGAACAATAAGAAAAGCCACCGCCACATTCATCAAGCCGTTCTTAACGTCGAAATCTGTGCGTACCCAGGAGATTTGCATGATGAATCCCACTCATTCTTAAACTCAAAAGCGCGTTCGCACAAAAATGTATTTGCATATAGACACGCCCACAATCTCCTTATAAGGTGAATGAGGCGGGTGTAAAACAGACGAGTTTCTCCATCTGATCCCTGTCTGATATATTCAACAGGAAGCACTTTGCGATCTCAAAATGACACACACACACACACACGACTTACGACTCAGTGCATGTGTGTGTGTTAATCTGATGACAAATAAATACTATACTTGTACTTATACGTACTGTATAGTGCGAAATAAATCGTTCAGAGATCTCTCTGAAATGTCCGTGGAGAGATGTCATCTCTCTCTGAAATGTCCGTGGCTAAAACTCAGAGTGCGCTCAGAACTTTAGGTGTGGAGCAGAGTTTTGATTGATTGATTGAACATTTTATTAACAGATTGCAGAATTGGTACAATATAGTACAGCTCAATAATACACACAATTGTTAAGGTGATGCAGACCAGAGAAAGACTTTCGTCTTGTTTACATCAGGGTCCCCCATTTTCAATTCATCATGACATACATGACATATACATATATATATATACATGACCTCAAAACTCTCAAACTCTCAAACTCAAACTCTCAAAACTTACTCTAGAGAGGCCTTTAACCTAGAACTGGGGAGCTTGGACTGGTCAGATGAACTCAGTGGTACACAGGTTGAAGAAACATGGCTTGGATTCAAAACCAAATTCACAGCAATACTCAACAACATGGCACCGATAAGAACCACCAGGGTTAAAAATCGCGCTGAGGCATGGATGAACACTGAAATACTGGCCGCTATGAAAACCAGAGACAAAAAATGCTCTGAACTTCATAAAAGTCAGACAAAGCTTTCCAAAAGCTCAAACAGTGAACTCCAAGCCCACGTGGTTGAACTAAAAATCCAAAGAAACAGACTAAGAAATGACGTAAACACCATGATCAGAACCGCAAAAAGAAATTTCATCAACGACAAAACTGAGGAAAACAAAAACAAACCCCGCGAACTTTGGAAATTACTCAATAATCAACTAGGCTGCAGTAAAAAACTTAAAACCAGATTCTCAAACATAAACATAAAGACGGACAACACGCTCATCACAGACAAGCTGGATGTAGCCAATTACTTAAACATCTTCTTCACAAACATAGCCACAACACTGGTAAACAAACTACCCTCCCACTCAGGGCATTATGGGGTAGAACACATAGTAGCATACTACAAAAACCTAGGGGTCCACAAAGACGACTTCAAACTTGAAATGGTAACAACCGATGAGGTACTCAAAAAATTGAGCGCCCTCCAACCTAACAAGGCCACTGGCCATGACAACATCCCCTCCAAATTCCTCAGAGACGCAGCAGCCGCCATCACCCCAGTCATCACACACATAATAAACCTCTCTATAAAACAGGGGCACGTCCCCAAGGACTTCAAAATTGCGAGAGTGACCCCTCTACACAAAAAGGGCAGCAAATTAGACCCAGGCAACTACCGCCCTGTTTCTATTCTTACCTCCATCTCGAAAGTCATGGAGAAAATAGTCTATGAACAGGTCGAAAAGTACTAATCTACGAATTCCAATCTGGCTTCAGAACGTCCCACTCCACTGACACATGCCCCCTCTATTTGAACGACCACATCAAACAAGAGGTGGACGCGGGCAAATACTGCGGCATGGTCATGCTGGACCTACAAAAGGCCTTCGACACTGTCAATCACTCCATTCTAATGGACAAGCTAAAAGCAATTGGTTTTGATAGCTTATCAGTGAGCTGGATGCAATCCTACCTGGAGGGGAGAGAACAGATGGTAGAGGTAAACGGTACTCTATCCCCCCCCCCCTCACAGTGAGCTGTGGTGTTCCACAAGGAAGCATACTAGGACCGCTACTCTTCCTAATTTATGCAAATGACATGTCGTCAGCCTGTGACTGCAACTTGTTCCTGTTTGCGGACGACTCAGCCCTGCTGGTCTCTGACAAGAACAAATTGCAGGTTGAAAAAACCCTCAGCACGGAACTAGGCAAAATCTGCATATGGCTCGCTGATAACAAACTATCATTACACATGGGCAAAACAGAGTCCATTCTCTTCGGTTCAAATAACAAACTCAGCAAGACCGACGGTTTCTCAGTTACAGTGGGTGACAATATTGTCACAAGGAAAGACGAAATTACCTACCTGGGTTCCATCCTAGAGGCAAATCTTTCCTGTGACAAAATGGCATCCAATGTAATAAAAAAAGTCAACCAACGAACTAGATTCTTGTACCGGATCTCCTCTCTGGTAAACAAGAATACCCTGAATATCCTAACCCAACCCCCTCCAATGTACAGTCATTTACCTAGTATGGTTTTGTCAATAGTTCAATGTACAATTGTGTTTGTTTGTACAGTGTCTCCTCCCCCCCCCCTCAATGTACAGTGTTACTTGTTTATACAGTGTGCCCCCCGCCCCCCCCCCCCCCCCAACCACCTCCAATGTAAATTACCCAGTATGGTTGTCAATATCCCAATGTACCCAACCCCCCCCACCCAACCTCCTCCAATGTACAGTTTCTACGTCAAATGTATATACTCCCTTTTCTTGACTCCTTCTGTATCACAAAAAGTACTGTATTTGCAAATCTGGTATGTCATAAATGTATAGATGTAGCAGTACTGACTATCTGTATGTCATGTATGTCATATATGTCTATATGAATTGAAAATGGGGGACCCTGATGGAAACAAGACAAACGTCTTTCTCAGGTCTGCATCCCCTTAACAATTGTATGTATTGAGCCGTACTGTATTGTACCCATTCTGCAATCTGTTAAATAAAGTTTTCATTCATTCATTCATTCATTCATTCATTCATTCATTCATTCATTCATTCATTCAAGACTCTGGCAGGAGCACTCATTCAAGGGTACTATGACTATGCGTGCACCTCATGGTACCAAAGCACCTCAAAGGCGCTTAAAACAAAATTACAAACATCACAAAACAAACTGGTCAGACTACTACTTGACCTGAACCCCAGAACCCACCTCACCCCTGCCCACTTTGCTAACCTAGGATGGCTTAGAGTAGACAACAGAGTACAGCAACTTGCAATGGGCCTGGTCTACAAGATACACTATACGACCGGGGTGCCCATGTACATGTCAAAATACTTCCCAAAGGTCAGTGAATACCACAACCACTACACCAGAGGAAGCTCAACAAATCATGTTAAACCCAGATTCGGCTCAAACAAGGGACTAAACACGTTTCGCAATTATGCCACAACAATGTGGAACGCCCTACCCAAAGCTGTAAAGGAATGTGAATCCCTGCCCACATTCAAAACCGATCTTAAAGAGCACCTACGGGAGGCTGCAATTCGAAACTGGCCACCGTAAATGCCCAAAACCCCCACCACCTCCTAATAGACAGTCTCCTCACCACCGCATGTATATATTCCCTCCCCGCCGTATGTATATTTCCCTCCCACCCACCCACCCCCTCCTAATGTACAGTCCCCTCCCCATCATATGTATATACACTGTCAGGATCTAGGGGTAACAGTACTGTATATTTGAATACCGTTATGTCACAAATGTATCAGTACTAAATACCTATATGTCCCTATGCCATAAATGTCATGTATGTTGTGTATGTCATAAATGTCTATATGAATTGAAAATGGGGGACCCTGATGGAAACAAGACAAACGTCTTTCTCAGGTCTGCATCCCCTTAACAATTGTATGTATTGAGCCGTACTGTATTGTACCCATTCTGCAATCTGTTAAATAAAGTTTTCATTCATTCATTCATTCACAGATAGACAGTACTGCTACATCTTCATCTATACAGAGAAGAGAGGAGAGGAGAGGAGAGGTTGTAAATATGCGTTATATGCATACGGCCTGGGCAGCCAGCATCTAACTGTTCTAACAGCAATATATAATCCATTTCAGAAGCAGAACGCATGCAATAAGTTATCATAATAATAATAATTGAAAAGTTCTGCATGGGTTTATAAAGTCGTATTTGGGGGTACTGTATTTGGGGCCAATTGACCAATGGTTTGCTTTCAACCCATGAACTCCTTCCTCTCTCACCATTTTATATATATTTTTTTATTTTATCTACTAAAACTGTATTGTATTATATTGTTTGTTTTGTAAAGTGTCTTTGAGAATTAGGAAAAGCGCTATATAAATCATATGTATTATTATTATTATGAATGGTAGGCTTTTTCAAATGTTTCTCATCTGGGTAAGAATTTATTATTTTGGTAAGAGTGCTCTCGACCACTCTTATAATTTGTTCTTGCCTGAGAAAAAAGCAACAATAAGAAAACTTTGCTGAATCCCAGGTAAGAACAAAGTAAGAGGAAATGCTAGTTAAGAACAAAATCTGTTGTTATATCACTTCATGCATGAGGCCCATTGTGCATGTCAACTGAATAAAGAAAATAGTCTGGATCTTTATCAAAAAAGTGTCTCTCAAGTGACACCCGAAGAATATAATTGAAAGAGTTAAATTATTACCGTTCTCAAGTTGCTTATCTCCTCATTGCCAAACAACAAAGATGGACGCCCATGATACTGCAATTACGGAAGTCAAGGCTGCCAGTCAGCCAGGTGAGAATGCAGTTACACAGACTGTCTGCAAGAGGGAGGTAACACCCAAGGGATTAGAGGAAAAGCTGAATGGCCTTATAAAATCCAGGAGATGCAAGCTAGGACAATTGACTGCAAAATCAAACGAAATAGAAATTCTTCTGGCAAAGGAATGTGTGCCTGATATAACTACTGTGCAAAGGGAAATAAAAATGTATGATACATTCTATCAAGAATTTATTAACCTTAATTACTTATATGTTATATCTCAGTGAAGAAGAAAATAATGCTGATCAAGAATTTTGGTGTCAGCCTAAAGCAGATAAATGTGAACAATTTATCACAAAAATAGAAGAATGGATTCAGGCTGCAACATGTAACAATGAGGTGACAAGTAAGGACAGTGTCTAATGTAGCCACAGCAGTTTCTACAACAAGTTCCACACTCGTTAAAGAAGAAGCCAACAGAGCTGCCCTCATGACACAGAGGACAGCCCTGACAGAAATACAGGCATTAGAAAGAAAAGAAGCAAAGCTTAAAGCTGAACGGGAACATTTAGAGATCAATACAGCTCTAGCAGGATCCAATGCGAAAATCAAAGTGTATCAGGAATGTGAGGAACATCGGAGCAATGTGAGCAGGAACAAACACGTGTTGACTACGCTTCTTTCTCCAGATAAAATCTGAGTCTGGAGCTGGGTATGGCTGCTTGAGTGGCGCCCAACCCACCAAGCCACAAAAGAAAGAAATGTCCATGTTTCCAGTGAAAAGTACATCCAAGCAAAGAAATGCTTAGCTGAGACCTGATACGGAACAATATGATGATCATCAACTACACAATGACAGTCCGCAACAAATGGACAGTGCTAGAGAAATATATCGGCTCATGCAGCGACAGACGGACCTAGCTGAAATGCTCACAAAGAACCAGGAGCTCTCGCTTGCCACAAAGAGACGTGCCAGTGTTCAGTGGAGAACCATTAGAGTTCAGATCCTTTATGAGAGCTTTCAATCATGCTATTGATGCACGAGCCGACAGCAGCGCTGACAAACTGTACTTCTTAGAGCAGTACACCAGAGGGGAACCACAGGACCTCGTGAAGACCTGCCACCATATGACTGCAGCGAGTGGATATTCAGAGGCAGTGAGGCTGCTTCACGAACGTTACGGAGACTCACTGAAGATCGCAGACACTTTGATAAACAAGGCTTGCAAGTGGCCGTTGATAAAGTCAGAAGATGGGAAAGCCCTCATTGCCTTTTCAGTGTTTCTCGTGAGCTGTCGCAACACTATGGAAGATGTCGATTATATGGAAGAGATGGACAATCTGATGACCATGAGGGCAGTTGTTGCTAAGCTGCCATTCAAGATGAAAGAGAGATGGAGAGTTCATGCATATGACCTTTAAGAACGCCGTCGGAGGCAAGCCAAGTTTACAGATCTGGTGAGCTTCGTCGATCGCCAATCAAAGATCACATCTGACCCTCTTTGGAGATCTTGACTCTGCAACAGCTGACAAGAAAGATACAAAGAAACCTCAGCACGGAAAGAAAGAACAAAGAGAAGCTAAAAGGAGAAGCAGCTTCGCAACCAGTGCTGAACAAGTGGATGATGAAAAAGGTGAATCATCAAAGTCAAAAGATGCTACATCCTTCAACCGTGCCTTTACAAAGCCATGTGTCTTTTGTGAGAAAGGTCACACCCTGGAAGAATGTTGCAAGTTGAGAGAAAAACCACATAAGGAAAGAGTGGAGTTTCTGAAGGGGAACGGCTTCTGTTTCGGCTGCCTGGTGAAAGGCCATCTTAGCAAGGAGTGTAAAAAGAAAATTACATGTGAACACTGTTCCATGAAGCATCCCAGCATGCTACACTTTGCAAAGCAAGACAAAGGTGCAAAGGAGAAGACAACGGAAGTTGCCTCAAAAGGAGATGAACCCGCCTCCCAAGGAAACACAGCCAGTACAGAAGAAAACAAAGTGCTAAGTGCCTGCACTGGGGCCGGAGACAACTGCATGCTCGCCATAGTGCCTGTCAGAGTAAAGAACAAGAAAAGCAACAAAGCTGTGGAGGTTTATGCATTCATGGACCCAGGCAGTTCTGCAACGTTTTGTACAGAGACACTGGCAGAGCGATTGAACATTCAAGGCAGAAAGACAGAGCTAGTGCTAAGCACCATCAATGCAAAGAAGCGAGTGGAGAGCTACATCCTCACTGACTTGGAAGTTAGTGGGTTAGAGGATAATAACTTCATTGAACTGTCCAAAGTGTTCACACAGAGGAACATCCCCGTCTCCGTGAAGAACATTCCACAACAAAAGGATGTTGACAAATGGCCATACCTCAATGAAGTCAGGTTGCCACGCATCAACGCCGAAGTGGAGCTTCTCATCGGAACAAGAGAACACAAGCTGCTAGAGCCGTGGAAAGTGATCCACAAACGGACCATATGCGGTCAAGACTGCTCTTGGGTGGATTCTGAATGGTCCACTGGAGGAGCCAACGGACACTACAGCGAGTGACGGTGAACAATCAAGTGCTGCAGTGAACAGAATTGCTGTTGAGACTGAGGGTATGGAACGGCTTCTTCTCCAGCAATATAACCATGACTTTCCCGTACGAAACTGTGATGACAAGTTAGAGATGTCACAAGAGGACCATCGTTTCATGGACTTTGTGTCAGGCTCTGCACACTATGTGGATGGACATTACTACATAAATCTTCCGCTGAAGAGAGCGAGTGTCCAAATGTCAAACAATCGAAGTGCCGCTATGCAACGAGCACTAAACCGCAAGACCAAGCTGAAGAGGAATCCTGAGTTCCATGCCCAGTACACCAGCTTCATGTGTGACATGTTTAACGCAGGATATGCAGTGAAAGTACCAACAAGACTGTTAAGTCGTCAGGATGGGAAAGTATGGTACCTTCCCCATCACGGAGTCTTCCACCCGCAGAAGAAAAAGATCTGTGTGGTGTTTGACTGCGCCACCAGCTACCAAGAAGTCTCATTGAACAGTGAGCTTCTACAAGGACCAGACCTAACGAACACCCTGGTCGGAGTGTTGACTCGCTTCAGACAGGAGCCGATCGCCGTGATGGCTGACATCGAAAAGATGTACTACCAAGTGCGTGTTCCTGATGAAGACACCGATCTCCTGCGCTTTTTGTGGTGGCCCGAGGGAGACATCACCCAGGACATCGCTGAGTACAAGATGGTTGTGCACCTCTTCGGTGCGACCTCCTCACCCAGCTGCGCCACATTTGCTCTACAGAGGACAGCACAAGAGAATCGGAGCAAGTCTCCACCTGAGGCTGTAGATACAGTTCTCAAGAACTTTTATGTAGACGACTGTCTAAAGTCGGTCTCCAACTAAACTCAAGCTATCGCCCTATGACCGTCGGCGCCCCATTGTGCGGCGACGGAGGTTTTCGCCTGACCAAATGGACAAGTAACAGTCGCAGGCTGCTTGTGTCTGTTCCAGACAACGAAAGAGCAAACAAACTGAGAGACCTGGATCTGACCAACGATGCTCTCCCTGTGGAAAGGGTCTTAGGAGTGTTGTGGTGCATCGAGTCCGACTCATTCAAATTCAGGATCAATCTTAAAGACAGACCCGTCACAAGATGAGGAATCCTTTTTAGTAACCAGTTCTATCTATGACCCACTGGGTTTCCTTTCCCCAGCAATCCTCCCTGTGAAGATGCTCATGCAGCAGCTGTGCAAAGAAAGTCTTGCATGGGACGATGAAATTCCTAAAAAGTTAGCCCAAAAATGGACCACGTGGCTGCAAGAGTTTCACCAACTGTCAGAAGTGAGTGTGACCAGATGTGTAAGACCAGTGGACTTCGGACCTGTTGCAGAAGCACAGCTTCATCACTTTTCTGACGCGTCCGAAAATGGATACGGGACAGTCTCCTACCACTGTAGGAAGAAGAAGACAGATCTACAAACAGATCCCAATGGTCAAACAAGAACTGACAACCAGAACGACAGCAAGTCGACGCCAGACCTGGGCGCCTTGACGGTTTAATGTCTAACGAGAGCTGAGATGGAGATCATCAGATTCAGTCAAACCCAGCAGTTTCCTGAAGAGAGAAAGGAAGCAACGTGAAGAAGAGCAGTCATCTAACAAAGCTTGACCCAGTGATCCAGGATGGAGTTCTAAGGGTCGGAGGCCGTCTCTGCGCATCTGCTATGCCGGAGCATGTGAAGCATCCGGTCATCATCCCAAAGGACTCGCACGTCACTACACTGATTCTGAGAGACACTCATGAGAAAATCGGACACTGGAAGAAACTATATGCTCTCACGTTTGCGTCAAAGGTATTGGATCCCCTCAGCAAACTCAATGGTGAGGAAGTTCTTGTCAAGATGTGTGGTCTGCAGAAAAGTCAAAGGCAAGACCCTCGGACAAAAGATGGCAAACTTGCCTCCAGACAGGCTAGAACCTGACAAGCCCCCTTTCACTAATGTAGGGGTGGATTATTTTGGTCCGTTTGACGTGAAACAGGGCTGCATCACTGTGAAGAGATACAGCATCCTGTTTACCTGTCTCACTACACGGGCAGTACACATTGAAGTAGCGCACTCGCTTGACACTGACTCGTGTGTGAATGCAATCCGTCGTTTTCTGTGCAGGAGAGGACAAGTAGCAGTTATGCGCTCAGACAATGGGAGCTCAGAGCGCTTTTTCCTGGGTCTCGCGACTGCCGCAAAAACGCGAGGCGCGGCGCTGGGAAAAGGAACGCGCCGGCAGCGTCTGTGGCATAGAAATGAATGACAGACAGGAGCTGACAACTCATAAAACGTCCCCGGTCGACACAGGCCCTATTAGGCTATAGGTATGAACAGAGTCATAGAATATGACTCTGGGTATGAGTAACGTTACAGAACCACACATAGTCCACACCACACAGGTCTGCAGGCATGATGGAGACGCACATATTAAAATACACATGCTCAGATTAACCCCTCTGATCCAACACTAAAATTCACACACAACAGTCCTATTTACACATAAACACACGGATGAACCAATACCGAACAACAAGTCCACGACCAAACACATCGAGTCTAACATTATTATAGTAGTAGGCAAATGCAACATTATCGCCACCGACCTGATGGTGAAGATTTGCCCAATTCTCAAAATCTGCATGTGACAGAAGTAGTCCCCGCAGCAGGCTGCTTTGCATTCTTTGTAAAAGAAGGCTTACTTCTTTGATATTTCATTTAACTAAGTTTCGACATTACGCTTGTTTGATGAAGTTTGATTTGTGCCTGCAGGCTGCAGCGCCGCCACGCTCCGAATGGTAAACGCAAGAATAGCATGTTGCCATCTATTACGAGTAGGGTAAATCTGCAGTGCCGATATAGGGTATATCTGCAGTGCATATTTATGCTATTGTCTATTACAGTGAATTAGTGCGCAAATCATTAATGATACATCAAAATAGCATAATTTTATCATTATACACGATGATGATACAGATAATTACAGAAAAATTTGAAATGCATGGCAAAAGTAGCATTTCTTTTCAGTAATTTAGAGACCCCCAGGGGAACTTTAGAGACCCCCAAGGGAGCTGATGTCTGATCTAGGGGAGCTATAGCTCACCCAGCTCCCCCCGTGGATCGCACCCTGCCCTTCAGATCTCGAAGCATTGACGCCTAACCACTTACTACTGATGAAGAAACAGCCAGTCATGCCACCTGGACTGTTCAGCAAGGAGGATTCATATGCACACAGAAGATGGAAGCAGATACAATATCTCGCCGACTTATTCTGGAAGCGATGGGTGCGTGAGTTCCTTCCCCAGTTGCAAGAGCGTCAACGATGGAACCAGATCAAGAAGAATCTGTCAATTGGAGATGTCATGATCTTGGATGAATCAGCGCCACGGAGCTCATGGTTGCTGGGAAGAGTCGCTCAGATCATTCCCGATGCAAACGGACTTGTGAGGCGTGTGCTGGTCAAGACGAAGACAAACACCCTTGAAAGACCTGTCGACAAGCTGTGTCTCATCTATGAGAATGACAGTTAAACAAAAGGACTTTGATCTACGTATCCTTTGTACGTTCAGTACATTCACGCTAGAATTTGCTTAGCATATAGGATAATGCTTTATGTTTGAAATTTACGTTGGCTCTAGTTTGTTTATTGAGTAATTGGCAGCCTGCTTGTCTTCCAATTAGAGGCCGGGTAATGTAAGAGCCAAATCTTGAAAAGTCATATTTTGAATATATTTGTATTTTATATATTTAGTTATTGCATAGAAAACAAGCAGTAGTTTAATTTGTAATGCTGTGGTATGCTATAAGCCATATTTATAATTTAGTTGCGAATTATTCTAAGAATTAACGATAAATGTACTTTAGATGTGTTACTGCACATGTGTGAGAGTCTTGATATGCCGTGAACATGTATTGTCTAGTTAGTAGTGAGGCAGTGCCCATGCAGTTTGGAAGCACATACCTTTTTGACCATAGTCCATCGATCCTAGTTTGGTCTATATTCCATGAAGAATGATGTTGTATGTTGTGTGACTGCCCAAAGAAAGTAAAGAACCTTCAAACGTAATCCTGGAGTCCGTGAGTGTACATCATAATTGGATACAGATTTGTATTAGCCATTGGACACGAGTCTGAAACCTTTTTGCTGCACGCATTGAAAACGAAATGGTAAACGAAAGTCTAAAGAAATTCTGCCATTACACCACCAATGTTCCCTCTAATTTTATTTCGGTCTGAGCAAACACTCAGCAACTACTGAGCAACATACGTCACCTGCCGATTAACCGGTTAGTTGATAAGTGGCTGTTTATAAAAAAATCTGAGAATCTTAGTTTCCCTCAATGTCTAACATAAAAATCTATACATTTTGCTGATACACAGAAATAATACAAAAAGGCATATTATATTCCTTAATCAAATATTTATTTGACCATTGATTGATGATACAGAGCAACGTCCTTACTTTGGCTCGGTTGGCGGTGTGAGTCGTGTCACTAACTTTTGTCTTTTTAGGAGGCTTATTTTATTAAGTGAATTATCATGCGACTTCAAGGGTGACCATATTGTGATTTTTTTTATTAAAAGAGGACACTGCCTTCAGCTTGATACTCGAAGTTTACTCAAAGATGCTTTATCATTTTAATATATTTAAAGTTATTATTATGGGATGTTGAAATATGCGATCCATCTCCAGGTTGTATAATAGTATATACGTCCAAATCATGTTGTTTATCGAGTTATTGGTAACGGATTGCTATCCATTGTGTCTAGCTCGAGTCCCGGGACTATTAGCGATTGATCGGACCGAATTGGAATGAGCACCAGCTTCCGTTTCCGGTTTCCGGTTTGGGCGATCCGCCGATCGGCCACCAGATGGTGCTCTTGAACCGTTGGAGAGTTGAGAGGGGATCAACAGTAGATCTCAAGTCTCTGTGGGAGAAATATGATTGCGATCACAGATTTTTGAAATATTGATCTCAATGACGTGTTACGGCGTCATTGGCAGAATTAGCATGGCGGGGAATGACGAGTTTAGGCGTCCTTGGTGGGGAAAGTGTTAATGTTGTGCTTTGTTATTGCATGGCTTGAATCCGCGGCAGTAAGCCAGATAAACAAATTTATTAACACGCCTTTCAAGATGCGCTATTGGTCAGGACAGGCCGCCACGGCGCGGAAACCAGATTCTGCTCCGTGACGTCCGTGTCCTGCCGCCTATAGATGGACTTCCTGTTCTGCCACCACCGGGACTGGACTCTGCAAGACAACACTATCTCTTCCACAAGATCAGAGAGTTCTGTGATGATGAAGCCCAAGACATCACATGCCCAGCACCAGCCAAAGTATCAAGAAGCGGTTCAAAAATACCACGGTGATCACTCTGGAGAGAGGCCATCAGAACATTGAACATTGAACATTGACTTTAGCATGTCTATTTTATCATGCCTATTTTTTTACCTGTTTATTATGTCTATTTTATTAGTTTATTAGTATTACTGCACAATCAAAGAGGGCATGGCCACCCGCATGTCACTGTATGCCCTGGTGTGTATGTGAATAAATCTTGTGTTATTTTAAATGATAATAAAATCTTGAAACTTGATTTGTCGTGTTTACATCAGGGTCCCCCATTTTCAATTCATAATACATAATATACATACTAGGTCCTTGTCCACATAATACAGTATATAAATACTTGGTCCTCCTTATAATACATTTACATTTACATTTAGTCATTTTGCTGACGCTTTTATCCACTTTTAGACTTACACGGTCTGTACGACAAGTCATCAGGAAGGGCACAACTCTATCAGCTGAGTAATACAATATTTTATTCAACTTCAGCCCTGATCATAACACCACATATTCATTTTATAATTCTAACCCTTTAAATGCCAGTGTGTGTGATGGAATATATATGCAATAATATTATATCAAATGCAAAGTAGATTTTTCTGGGGGTGGGGGGGGGGGGATTATTACAGGCTAGCATGTGTCAATGATTAGTAACAACAGTTTTTTGTAAGGGTCCACCAATCACATGCGGCTCCCTTTGTGTGTGTGTGAGCGAGAGAGAGAGAGAGAGATAGTTATCCAACATGTGTGAGTTGCAGTGATCTCCTGGTTGTTCCTCACCTAGGTTATCTAGCTATTGCGCTGCTGCAACTAGAAACACTGGCCTGGCCTGCTTCTAAGTTCAGTGGCCTGACTGCATAAAAAAAAGATATATAAATTTTTTTGGAATTTTATTATTATTATTATTTTTTATCATCTGGCAACCCCCCGTGGTGGCTCGCGACCCCTTTGGGAACCCCTGATCTATTAGATAGGCAATTTCTGTATGGCAAGTGACAACCTGTATAAGAACGATGCAATTTTATTTTATTATTATTTTATTTTTTTCTCTTTTTGTCTACTTTATTTTTCATTTATTTTAGGTATTGTGTGGTTATATGTAGTCATGTATTGTATGTATGTTTGTATGTATGTATATGTATGTATATAATGTTGTTGAACCTTAAAAAAAAACAATAAAAACTATTTAAATAATAAAACTAAATCTTTTCCTCTTTTCCTTCATGGGTGTTGTGTTTACAGTGCCACAAGACAGACTCATTGTCATAACAAAAGAGCCTGACTAGAACGCAGCAAGGTGTTAATTGCCCCCAGAGAGAGAGGGGCGAGGGGACCTCCTGGATTACAATGCATTCTGGGTAGGGTTGTAGTTTTTTAACACAAAGGCCATTTTCTCTGATTAGGTTTTGTGATAATCACCATGATTCATAGGAAGTAGCTTGAAAAATATCCTACCAAAATGTTCAAGTGATGGCTTATTTTGAAGGTATGAATCTGTACTTTCATAATATGTAAAGAAAAAAAAAAAAAATTGAAGATGGCTCAACAAGTCCCTACTGTAGTGTCTATGGCTAGTCACAATACACATACACATTATACTAAGGCTATCCCCGAAGCCTGTTTTGGGGATTCGAACTTCGTCAGGGTTTTTTGAACGAACGTTTGAACCTTCGTTTTTAATATAAAAAATATATATTTAAGATTTTTTTCAATTTTTTTTTATTTTCTTTTATTTTAATAAATATCCTCAAACTAATTCCTCAATTTGAATAAAGTGATTTATCTGATTAAATGAGTTTCTTTTTGATTAAATCAACTTTCTTTAATGAATATAACTTAGCATTTTTTTTTAATACTATAATATTAGTGTAGCCTAATCTTTATCTGCAACTGTGAAGAAAAAACCCATTGGTTTACACAGAATGAATAGACGCATAAAAGAAATATAAAAAGAAAAAAATTCTAATTTTGATATAACGTAACGATCGAACATTCGGGCTCAGCCTTAACATTATACACATATACACATACTGTACACACATATACACATACACACATACACGTATACACATAGACATATACAAGTATACACATAATAATAAATAATAATAAACGTTATTTGTATAGCACCTTTCATACCAGAATTGCAGCTCAAAGTGCTTCACAGCAGCCAACATGAAAGACAAAATGAGCAAAATAGACATAGTCAAGGTAAGACACAGAACACCAAATCACAGTTCTTTACATTAGGATCCAACATCCCAATAGGCCTCCCTGTTTACGGCTCGATCGTCATACATAGAACATTTTTAAATAATAGAAGAGTAGCAAAATAGTGCAATAGTGCTGTGCAATAAAACAGTCAGTAAAATAGAATAGACAGAGTAAAATGATGCAATAGTGCAGTTCTGAATTACTGGTTAAACAGTTTAATTAAAGCCGTCTTTACTCACTTTCTTCCCTGTTTGATATCCTCACAGTTCAAAACCTGACAGTTTTTCTTCCTGTTTGATACCCACTTTGACCCTTCCAACCTCCCTCTCTGGCGCGACCGAGGTCAGTCACCGTTGGTTTTGCTCCGCAGGTTGTGCGCACTTTTAGTTATTATGTTTATTTTTAATACTTTTTTTATAAAAAACACGCTGGCATGGACGAGCGCCAGTCACTTATGGACTTAAACTCCGGACTGAAAGAGGAGTTTAACGACACTTTTTGCCAAGATTGGCCATCGGAGATAAGACGAGACAAGGACAAAGACGAGGACAATGGAAAAGGCGGCGTGAGCAAATGGAAGCACAGAGGACGGAGAAGTGGAATCAGAATCGGGCTAAAGAGTTCTGCTTACCGGCCCGTGATCCCATCGATTCTGTTGGCAAATGTACGTTCGCTGGAGAATAAGATGGATGATCTTCCTGCAAGGATTAGATTCCAACGGGACGTGAGGGACTGCAACATCCTATGCTTTACGGACACATGGTTGAAGCCATCAACACCGGATCACAACATCATTACATGGGTGTAAATACTCGGAAAGCTGCAGGCTCAGATGGGATAACAGGACGAATACTTAAGTCCTGTGCAAATCAGCTAGCCCCAGAATTTACATCCATATTTAATCTATCCCTGGCTGAGTCCGTGGTCCCTGCCTGCTTCAAAATGTCCACTATAATCCCTGTGCCAAAAAACTCCTCTCCAGCAGGCCTTAATGACTACAGACTGGCACTCACCTGCTTTGAGAGGCTGGTCAAGGATTACATCTGTGCCTCCCTCCCCAGTAACATGGACCCATTGCAGTTTGCATACAGGACAAACAGGTCCACTGACGATGCGGTCTCCCAAGTACTACACAACACACTATCTCACCTTGACAGTCAGAAGGGTGGCTATGTGAGATTGCTGTTCATTGACTATAGTTCAGCTTTCAACACCATAGTCCCCACCAGACTGGTTGACAAGCTGATCGATCTGGGTCTGAGCTCCGCCATGAGCGCCTGGATCCTGGGCCCTCATTCATCAACGTGGACGTAGAATATGTTCTATTTTCACACGTAAGCACAGAATGTAGAATCAGTGCACGCACAGGAAAATCGGGATTCACCACACGTGCGTACGCAGGTTCTACGCACACCTGTCATGATGAATATGACTTTGATCCTACGTTTGAGCTCGTGCTGTTTTAAGTATTTGCATACCAGAACCGCCCCGATTAACCATATACGGTAATGGAATACCCCCATGAAATGTGGAAAAATGGACTAAGCCGAGGGAATCGTGTTATGATAACGGTGATGTCGGATATGATATCTATTAACCATTGCTGCCTGGGCAGCGCAAACACTAATAAAGACCGCGCTGGAATATGACTGCCTTTTCCCGTGTTGTTTGATTAATACCTAGGGATTAAAGTTCTCCTCAATTTTATTCCAAATCGCGATGGATCTCCCGTCAATTTTCTACCTGCTGCATATGATTTCTAGAGGCTTACAATCTATTTTGATGTCAGTATTGGGTAGCCTATATAAACAATAATACGAGAGCATATACAAGAACAATGAATCTCACTGCATGTATGATGTAGCCTGCCTTTCAATACATGAACTTGAATTCCATCATGTTTGTGTGCGGGACTCACAAGGCTGTTGTCACAATGGGTGGTACCGGTACAGTAATAACAGTCCACACAATGTCACGATGGACCATGCCATAGCCTATGTTCTATTAGGACATGATCTGTGACGACAAATGTTCTAGAATGTTTGATTAAGATATCATACTCTGACAGCATGCCTATGATCAACAAAAACGCGAACTTGAATCCCATCATATACATAGTCTGTCCACTATCTGGTGTCATTGCAATGCGTTTTCTATTCTTTCTTATACAGTAAAAAGGGGGAAGAACACTATATCGTGGGTGTTCATATGACTTGTATTCTGCTTACAGCTTCGAAATTCCACTTGTTTCGTTTAACGTAAAGCCGTTTAAATATAATCAAAACGTTTCCGTGTTTCTGCGGTCTGTGCGCAAAATAATAACGAGTTGAGCTTTATGATTTATGATGAATTGAAAATGGGGGACCCTGATGTAAACAAGACGAAAGTCTTTCTCTGGTCTGCATCCCCTTAACAATTGTATGTACTGAGCTGTACTGTACTGTACCCATTCTGCAATCTGTTAATAAACTTTTCAATCAATCAATCAATCAAGCTACGCGGAGCGCAGTCAGTCAGTAGCCTACACCCCGTATATTCCGATAACGCTATATAAACCATGCTGCATTCATTCTGAGAGAAAGATCTATTATTCCAAATGCTATTTATAGGGTTTTGACCATAATTACACTACTGTTGCTATTTCACAATGAACTATAATGGATTACGGGGGTCATACAGAACACGCGCCAGTGTCTTTATTTCCGCCTTGAAACTAATGCAGAACTGAGGAGCGCTTATGCGTAGTAACGATATTCTACCACTGGGCATCAGCTAAGTGTGCTCTGACCTGTGCGTACACGTAAGCACGGAGTCAAGTTCAAGTTGAAATTGATGAATCCCACTCTTTGCTTAGAAATGATCGTACGCACAGGTAGAGAGCATTCTGACTGGAAACATCACTGCCTGGTTTGGAAACAGCACGGCACAGGACATGAAGGCACTCCAGAGAGTGGTGCGCTCAGCAGAGCGTACTACGGGTATTGCACTACTACCCCTGCAGGACTTATAACAGGAGGTGCAAATCCAGAGCCTGCAGAATTATGAAAGACCCCCACCCCCCCAACAACAGCCTGTTCAAGCTGCTGCGGTCAGGCAATCGCCTACGGTCACACGCTGCAAGAACAGAGAGACTCCGGCTCAGCTTCTTCCCCCAGGCTATCTGAACACTGAACTCTCCACTCACAAGTACACATGAGCACACACAGACACACACAACACTCATGCGGCAACCGCTAAAACAATCACTTTAAACAAAATGTCACTTTAAAGTCACTTTAAAGGAAGGAGGTACTGTATAGTATAGTTTAGATACACTAAGAGTTTAAATTTTATATTGTATAGTAGTGTATATAGGAACCAGTTTCTCAGGAACTTAGCATGTCTTTTTTTTACCATGCATATCTTGTGTCTTACCTATTTAATTTTTTCTATGCCTATTTATATTATTGTATTTTGCACAATCACAAGTAGTAGTAGCATGACCACCCGCATATCACTGTATGCCCTGGTATGTATGTGACAAATAAACCTCTTGATTCTTCTCAGGGCAAACCTCCCTCTCTGTATACACATACATACACACACACACATATACACGTATACACAAACAAGCCTGCACACTTTGGTTTATTACTTGTTGTGTTTCTTTCCAGGCAGTTGGAGACTTTATGCCTGACGGAGCCTTTGGCTTTGTTTCTGAACCAAAGACGGATGACAACACAGAGTAAGACTTCATTAAAAGCCCCTCTACAAAGACTTCCTCTACACACGCACACACATGCACACACACCACAGGTTTAATTGTATCAACTCGGCTTTGGAGAGGTGTCACTGATATGACAGCTTGATGTGATTACGAGCACAAAGGAGATACGAACAATCCTGTCTTCTGGGAGCGAGAGGGGGAGAGAGGAAGAGAGATAGCACAATTCTACAGAGAACGGAATGCTTCGGATTGTTGTTGAAGGGTATTGATTTTGTAAATAAACAATAGGCTACTATTATTTTATGCTGTTTTATTTATCTACTGTACGAGTGCTTTCTGCACTCTTCAGGAGAAATCAATTAACTTAAAGGGTAAGTTCAGAATTCTGGAGCCCTAGCTCTATTAGCTACTTACCAATGATGTTGACCAACAAGTCCTGTCTCACCACAGCCCGTGCTGTTCTTCACACTGGATGCCCAGAGCCCCTGCTAGTCAGACACACAACTAATGCTAAGTCGACGAGGCCGTGCTCTAATCTGTACAAGCCCGGAAATAAACACTGAAACCTCCTTTGGGTGCACCGTGGAGCATGTTTCAGCATTCCATACAGGTCTTTTCAGGGCCAGATCTATAAAGGGTAAACGGACTGCATTTATATAGTGCTTTTCTAGTCTCATGACCACTCAAAGTGCTTTACAATTTAAAGGGGACCGGCATTGCTATTCCTAGCACTATTTCGGCAACTTTACACAATTCCTGTGAGTCTATCGAAGACATCTGTAAGGTTTATTAAAAAACAAAATCATTGTTTTATATTTCTAATGGAGTACTCAAAAGCATCATTTTCCAGCCTCAAGATTTCAGCCTGTTATTGGCTGGGCTCCGCCCATAAGCACTTTCAGTGACAGACAACCCCCCCCTACATGTGACCCCCCCTACATGTGACCCCCCCCCCTACATGTGCCCCCCCCCCCCTACATGTGGAATAACAAAACAACGATTGTGTGCAGACAATTGAAAATGTTGGGTTCCTTTCCACTTTCTTGAATATAGAAAAAATTTAAATACTTGTTCTAGAACTGTATTTTTTACACTTGTTTGTTAAGTTACTGGGAATACCCTTTCCTTGTTTTTGCTCATTTTAACAGACAAAACACAACACATTCTAGTAATTCTGGTTTACACCTAACCCTTATTATTGCTGTTATGATTTCCAAAAATAAAATCTCACCAATCTTTAGTAAAATAGGAGATTTAAGTGTTTATCTGGAATTGTGAGGATAGGTATTCGCGGTAACCTGGGATCAATATGTGAAACGTAATTATCTCCTAAAATAATTGGTCACAAAAGACGAAACTCATTTTGGTTGTTCATTGGGGTGCCAAGATCATGCCCAAAACATATCATGCATCTGCCATGAAAATTAAGCCTTTTTTGTTTGTTATCAATTGAAGGCCATGAACTATGTTGACTCATATCCCATACCCGGATTTTTCCTTCAGATTCAGCTAAATTTGAATTCTCTTGAGATAACTCGGGGAGAACTATGGTATTATGTTACATGATGATGATATCCCTACAAAACAACCAAAACATTTTAATTCTCTCTTAAATTGGAGGAGATAGTGAATTGGTATTCCCGGTAACTTAGGTCAACTTTAGAGGTCCGCCATCCCTCATTACATGATGTTTTTTTTTAAGGGTGAATTATTTGGCATCTATAACAATCATTCTTGACATGAGAAAAGATCTTAATGTTGTTCGTATAAAGTCCTGGGTTATATGGCTTAGAAATGGGGCAGGTTACCGGGAATACATGCGTTACCCATATATATAGAGAGAGAGAGAGAGAGAGAGAAAACTGTGTAAACACATCTGCGTGCGAGGTACGCAGGTCCCCTTCTCTTTCTCTCTCTCCCTCTCCCGTTTGAGGAAGTCTTCCACTGTGCCGCGCGCTATAGACGGGGCGTATAGATATGCTCCCGAATCGAGAGAGATAGAGAGGGGGAGAGAGACATACCGAGAGATGACAGCACGACGCGTATATGTGCTCTGTCGCGAGGGTCTATCTGATTCTCCCTCTCTCGCTTGCTCTCTGTCAAACCCCATTTGGTGCGCTACAACCACAGAGCCAATCGGATCACTATCCGCTCCATCCTCGCCACGTGACGTCACCATGCGAGTCAAATCAGAATGACCAGATTTTTTCGACCAGGAAATGAATGACCTGGATGACGGCAATCCGCCAATATGGTATTTAGAGACACAAACACATTGATACTAACTCCTATTACTATAATACAATGCTAGACACTGAATAAAGACATTTATAATGCATGTCACCTTTAAGCCACACATTTACCCGTCCATTCACACACCAGCATGCGGAGGCAGCCATGCAAGGTGCCATCCTGCTCATCGGGGGTTCAGTGTCTTGCTTGAGGACACTTCAACACGCTGCCAGGAGGAACCAGAATCTAACTGGGAACCTTCAGGAGCTTTAACCCATTAACCCCAACGGGACGTTCTCACCCAAAGCAGCCAAGTCTATCAGCGCAACTGCGTTAAATTAATGTCCAATGTAGAGGAGCATATGCAGTACCTCGAGAGTACCTCGTGGCTGGATTGAATGCAGCCGCACTGCTAGACTTGGCTGCTTTGGGTGAGAAAGAACCATAAGGCTTATTTGGCAGTTAACCCTGGGTTAACAAGAGTTTCAGACTAGCTCATTCCAAAGTGGGCTATCCACAATTTATCCACAACAGAGCATGGATAGCCCTAATCTTTTGAGGTTGTCCCTTATAAATTGAGTTAAGCCCAGGGTTAACTGTTGCCAATGTGAAACCAGGGTAGACAGTCTCACAGTTGTATCACTTTTGTTTTAAAATCTGCTTAGGTGCACCACCCATCACTTGCTATTCCTGTGTGTGTGTGTGTGTGTGTGTGTGTGTGTGTGTATGTGTGTGTGTGTGTGTGTGTGAGAGAGAGAAAGTGTATGAGAGAGAAAACGGATTATAAACTAATTTAGCATTATGTGTTAACCCAGTTTTAAAGATAAGCCTAGGTTAAGAATATACAGTGTGAAAACTCCTAGTATCTCCCATTTCCCGACACAGGTCCCCCGGTCCTCAGGCAGCCTCCAAGAAGGGAACAGCACGAGTGACCAAACCAGCACTAACGGTGCCAGGGTCTCCAAGACTCAACCCCTCAGCCCTGAGTCTACCACAACCACCCAAACCGTCTAAGAGCCTCAACCCCTCCACCCTGGTTCTATCACAACCATCCAAACCGTCTAAGAACCTCAACCCCTCCACCCTGGTTCTACCACAACCATCCAAACCGTCTAAGAGCCTCAACACCTCCAAGACTAAGACCCTGTTGTCACAGCGCCCAATTAAATGTAAGTTGTGTATTGAGGATTTTAACTAATCTGCTAGTTTCACAGTCAACTTTAAAGTTTCAGGACACAAGTTGTTGTCCTCCTTGTTGGATTGAAAGCAAACCTGCGATAATTATTTGAACGCTAGTCGACAGTTTTAATGGATGGGCACTGATCTTCAGGTTTTTATGCTTTGATCATATGAATATTAAATTAGTGTCATAGCAGCATACCTATACAGGTAGAATAGGTCATAATAATAGAACAAAGAGCAAAGTAATAATGGTGATAATAGTGATAACAGTAGTTAACAGTAGTGAATGGCAGGATTCAATCCGACAGTAGTAATAGTCATGGTAGTATACATTGTTGTAATGATGTTTACCATAGTAACATGCTGCACCAGAGTCCATCAGGTAGCCCTAAACAGTTATCTAGTTCACCAGCCATTGTCAGCAGTCCGTGCCCACGGTTGTGGAGCCTGATGGCTACTGGCACAGTTACGACTGGCCGAGGTGGTTAGTGGAGCGTCGTGGGGGGATAAGTCTATGGCTGAACATGCTCCTCATCTTGGTTAGCTCCTCATAGAGGGGCTGGGAGGGGTTTTCCAGTATAGTACAGCTTTTTCCTCGTCCTCCTCTCCGCCATGTACATGTGTACACACACCTCCACGTACACACACCTCTTGGCACAAATATTTATGTGTGAATGGAACACTTATACTAAGGGGCACCTAGCATCATCGGAAATGAAAGAAAGTACTTTGATATTATTGTAAACGAATGTCCAGATGTATCTCAAGCCCTTCAAAAGAAATTATATTGAATAATGATTTGTATTAATATGTCGACTCTTTTTCCCACCAAATTGTTCAATATTGTTGGCTCAGCAGCATATCCACACCTTTACGCTCATTGAGAATGCAAGCATCTATGAATATGCATAGATAATTGGCAACAATCACTCATTGATATTTACCAGAAATTCCAAGTCAGCAGCTTCTTCTTTCAATACATGTCAATAACTACTCATGCTTTCTGTGTATGCTGAGCCAAGTTACCACATTTTTGACCATGAGAAAATCGACCTATTAGTGACATCACACATGCAACTCAGAATAATTTCCCCACAGGGATTAATGATGAATAAAAAATGAAAAATTGATATCCAGTCAGAGACATTTCTAAGGATTTAGGCTTAATAGTCCATGTCAGTCTAAGGAACATTGTGTTTTAATGGTTCACACTTTTTATGAGATACTGTTTGACTGTGAGGGTGATAAATCAATCGAGGGGTTGTAATGGTTTGTTTTAATCTCTTCAACAGCATCATCATCAGGAGTCCAGCTTTCACCACACTCCACTGGGGGGCATCCTCCTCCCAGGACCTCTGTCAGGACACCGACCTCAGAGCCACACAGAGGCTGCTCTCCCAATCTCAAAGAGTCAAGACCCTCTTCTCTCACTCCCAATTCACACGCAGGAACCCCCACATCCCTCTCCGCTCTCCCTCTCTCCGCCTCCCCTTGCCCTTCCCCCCTCATGCCAGCTACCAGCCGATCATCCAGGCCAGAGCACTCGTCTTCAGAAGAGCAGTCCGTCGTTCATCCAGGCAGGTCCTGTTCTCTCAGATCTACCTTCACACTCTCGCCATCGAGCTCCACTCGTTCTGCTGAGTCACCGCCATTACCTGTAGTCGACCGGTCACCTCCGTCACCGGAAATAACAGATCCTCTCCTGTTACCAAAGTACTCCCAGTCAGCACCGTTAGACCCAGAGCTACCTCTGTCATCAAAGTACTCCCAATCACCTATGTTAGACCCAGAGCCACCTCTATCATCAAAGTACTCCCAATCACCTCTGTTAGACCCAGAGCCACCTCTATCATCAAAGTACTCCCAATCACCTCTGTTAGACCCAGAGCTACATCTATCATCAAAGTACTCCCAATCACCTCTGTTAGACTCAGAGCTACCTCTATCATCAAAGTACTCCCAATCACCTCTGTTAGACCCAGAGCCACCTCTATCATCAAAGTACTCCCAATCACCTCTGTTAGACCCAGAGCCACCTCTATCATCAAAGTACTCCCAATCACCTCTGTTAGACCCAGAGCCACCTCTGTCATCAAAGTACCTCCAATCACCTCTGTTAGACCCAGAGCCACCTCTATCATCAAAGTACTCCCAATCACCTCTGTTAGACCCAGAGCTACCTCTATCATCAAAGTACTCCCAATCACCTCTGTTAGACTCAGAGCTACCTCTATCATCAAAGTACTCCCAATCACCTCTGTTAGACTCAGAGCTACCTCTATCATCAAAGTACTCCCAATCACCTCTGTTAGACCCAGAGCTACCTCTATCATCAAAGTACTCTCAGTCAGCACCGTTAGTTAGAGACTCACACCCATTACCAAGACACTCCCAGTCTCCTCCGACACCAAACAGGTCACAGAGAGCCCCTCGGTCCAAAACATCCATAAACATGTTGCTGTCGACTCTGAGCGATTCATCCCTGTTACCAACTAGTCCAGAGCCAACAGCCGATACGACCTCGGACCCCGTGTCAACTCCATCACCGGCACCGGGCACCGCGACGTTCAAGTCACCTCTGAAAGCCGCGCCCGCCTCATCTCCTTCACCCCTGTCACCTCCCGGCAGGTTAACTCCCTCGTCGGCGAGCGCTGCATCGCCCCTGTCACCCGCAGGCCCTCTCCCCCCCACCCTGTGCCCATCAACACTGCCACCCGCTGAAAAGCTCTCCGGGTACGTGTCAACTGCAACGCGGGAGGCCGTTCCGCTTGTCAGCCCATGTGGTGGATATGAGTCAACTACATGGCCTCGGGGAACGCAGTGTGTGCCGTCAGATCCCCGGCAGCCTGCTAGGACCAGCCCTCGCATATCTGTCTCCACGGCCATGACAGGTGAAGGAATTGTTTCTTTGTCTTTTGTGTGTGTGTGTGTGTGTTTGTGTTCATGTGTGCACATTGCATACATGCATGTATGTTTGTTTGTGTGTGTGTGTGTGTGTGTGTGTGAGTGTGTGTCTCTGCCCACGCATACTGTACGTATGTGTGTTTTCATGGGCACAATGCAGAACTAACCACCTGAACGCAGGTATCCGTTGTGAGGGAGTTATCTGTATAAAAAGCCACCATCTTAGTCTGCAGCAGTCAGACTTTACTCTGCTGGGCTGTCGAGGCCAATTTAGATCCAGCCATAAAAAGTGTTCTTTATTTTTTAATATCGATTAGGGTTTTAAGTAAATACCTGACATAACGCTACAACAGGCAGGGAGGTAATTACACTGTGAGGAATGGCCCCTATTCCCCTAATATATAGCACACACTCCTAGGATGCACACACACACACACACACACACACACACACACAGGATCCTCCAGGATACACAGTTACTCTCTCTCTTTCTCTCTCTCTCTCTCTCTCTCTCTCTCTCTCTCTCTCTCTCATCCACACACTCACACAATTACACACACACCTGCAGAAACTCACATAGGCACTTTAGACGCATGGGAGCAGTTTGTTTGAAGTATTTTGTGCTGACTTGCAGAAGTGTTTGCCTTAGTGTCTTGTGTGAGTATGTGTGTGTGTGTGTGAACGAAAGAGAAAGTGTACATGTGTGTATGAGCGATAGAATGTGTGTGTGTATATGAGAAAGACAGAAGAAGTGTGCATGTGTATGAGAGAGAGAATGTGTATGAGAGAGAGAGAATGTGTGTGTGTGTGTGTGTGTGTGTGCGTGTGCGTGTGCGGGTGCGTGTGCGTGTGTGTGTGTGTGAGAGAGAAAGAGAAAGAGAGAGAAAGTGTGTGTATAGACCACTACACTTCCGCGTTACATTGAAATTGGGGAGGAGATTGCGGGGGAGCATATGAATGAATGTGGATAAGAGCCGTGTTGTAAGTGGTTGCCGATACGGCTGTGGGGGTGCTAGAGACATGATCGAATAGACGTTTATGCGCCTCAATCTCCTGAACACGGCATGACCCATTCCTAATCGATCAGAATAAATCGGCAGAGAAAAAGCCCATTTTAAAGCACCTATTCCGCATGCACATGCGCAGAGTGCCCATGGAGTCTGGACGACGCGAGATGACGCACGAATGAATGTGGACTGTTCCATCAGAGGGCGGAGCTTCAGTGGCCAGTGTCCTTTCAGCCGAACAGGATAATGAAAAAATTATCCCACTAAATGGCCAGACGCGTCTTATTGCGACATCTACAATTACCTCATTGAGTCTCCAATGTTTATATTTAAGTGCAGCGGTCTGTAGCCACTCACATTACCACCGAAGCTCCGCCCTCTGATGGAACAGTCCACATTCATTCGTGCGTCATCTCGCGTCGTCCAGACTCCATGGGCACTCTGCGCATGTGCATGCGGAATAGGTGCTTTAAAATGGGCTTTTTCTCCGATTAGGAATGGGTCACGGCGTGTTCAGGAGATTGAGGCGCATAAACGTCTATTCGATCATGTCTCTAGCACTCCCACAGCCGTATCTGCAACCACTTACATCACGGCTCTCAACCACATTCATTCATATGCTCCCCCCGCAATCTCCTCCCCAATTTCAGAATCCCGGAAGTGTTGCGGTGGTCTATCATAGATTGTGTGTGTGTGTGTGTGTGTGTATGAGAAAGAGAGAGAAAGTGTGCGTGGACACTACAGGACATTTACTCTACCAGGGCCACCAGTAAAGTAAGTTTTTCATTGTATGGCAAACTGTCTGTTTAACTGTGACAATAAACAATCTTGAAGATTGTGTGTGTGTGTGTGTGTGTGTGTGTGTGTGTGTGTGTGTGTGTGTGTGTGTGTGTGTGTGTGTGTGTGTGTGTGTGTGTGTGTGTGTGTGTGTGTGTGTGTGTGTGTGTGTGTGTGTGTGTGTGTGTGTGTGTGTGTGTGTGTGTGTGTGTGTGTGTGTGTGTGTGTGTGTGTGTGTGTGTGTGTGTGTGAGAAAGAGAGAAAGTTTGCGTGTGTGTATGCAAGATATAATGTGTGTGAGAGAGAGAAAGAGAGAGAAAGTTTGCGTGTGTGTGTGAGAAAGAGAGAAAGTTTGCGTGTGTGTATGCAAGATATAATGTGTGTGAGAGAGAGAAAGAGAGAAAGTGTGTGTGTGTATGAGAGATAGTGTGTGAGAGAGAGAAAGTGTGTGTGTGTGTGTATGAGAGATATAATGTGTGCTTGAAGGGTACATAGTTGGTGTGCATCCATTACTAATGCATTAGGTGTTGATGGGTCAGGAGCAGAGAAGGTTAGCTAGTGAGTTTGCTCCGGCTACCTCCCCTCGCTCCATTACACACTGAAGGCCAGGCGAGCTCCGTGACATCACCCCAGATCCTACACATCACACACTTGCTCTTCCTCCTCCTTCCCCCCTCATCAAAGTCAACCCCCTCCCATCCCTACTACGCTCACCTGATCTTTCTCCTCTGCTCCTTTTTATCCCTGGCTCCTCCTCACCCTCCACCTCTCCTCACCATCCACCTCTCCTCCCCTCCCCGGACAGCCCGCTTGATCAACTTGTTACAGTTTGATGTGTCTCCACTGATGTCAAATATACTCTGCGTTATGTTTGGACTCTTTTCCTCAGGTCTCATAAATAAAAGATGTTGGCTTCGCCGCGCAAAGTTACATCAAGGACAACCAATTTATTGCGTGCGGTACTATTTCAACCAAAGTTTAACAGTTGACAGCTGATACATTGTACACTTTTCATTAGGCGAGTGCCATTCATACTGTAGTCAGAATCGGCGCGTGTGTTGCCTTGGAAGTCCTGATTGGATGCTGAATGGGTTTGGAAGATACAAATGTTTTAATTGGATCTCACCTGTCGGATGTGATGTCCTCAGAGCACATTGTCCCATTTTAGATTTCACATTTATTTTATTAGCACAATGAAACGAGAACAAACAAAAAGAACAATGCAACGGGAAAAAAAAGATAGAAAAAAACAAGAAAAGAAACACTAGATGCTTATAAAAGCCTAAATAAACAAGACAGACAATTTGATTAAAAAATGTATTGACATAATAGATCAAATAAAAATACATATTAACTCATTGATCGCCACGCTGGGAACGGGATTTGAATATGTGCTGCCACGCTATGTGTCTATGGAGTTGCTCACCTTATTTGCAGGGCTACTATATATTATAGCTATGGATGCAATACTATGGCCCATTTGGCATCGAGTATCTATCGTTCAAGATGTGAAAAAGAAATAATTTTTTTCATCCATACATTCCCATTTTATACCGTGGTGAATATAAGTATGGTTTTAGAGCGGTTTAGGGTAATTCCTGGGAGGCTAGTAATAGGCCGTGACGCATATTATACTTAATCCATTGGCATTTTCATCATTTCATCACTGAGGCCGATGCGATGCACATCTCGATACGATACATTAACGATACATTTGAAGCAGCGGGCGATGCGATGCGATACGATTCACCCCTGTTGAGATACAGTTAACTGTTCAATACGATTTGATTCAACATAATGCGATTCGGGGCGATACGATGCGATTCAACACGATGCAAAATAATGATACAATTTTATGGTATGACAGAGGATTTGGTTGTATTCCTATGCAGCTTATATTATTATTAAAAATTAAATAATCTACTGTAAGAAAATGTATATAAAAACACTTGGGTGCCTAAGACTTTTGCACAGTACTGTGTTTTCTATCCACTTTAGCTAAAAACACACACACAATTTATATATATACACACTTGTAACTGAGGGGTTACAAAACCCTGACTGTATTAAAGATTGTGATAGATTAAACCACTACTACATATTATTATTATTATTACTTGCCAGACAGTACAGTTAATTATGGCAGACACTCAGAATAGACGGCACGGTGACAAGGAGATATCATTTACAGTATTTATTATTATGCAGAAGATACAACTGTCAATTACTGGGTCGCTCTTTTATGGCGAATGATATTAGAAAGTCAGCAAGTAGCAAAGTCAGTGGGAATGAATAATTCCTAGGCTAGGTATACTAGACCAGACGCCGCCTGGCGTGGGATGGCAATATAGGGGGGCAAAACGAGGGTACAGCTGGAGACTGGTGATATCCTCCCAGAGTTGTAAGCTCCAGAGGAAGGAAGAATGTACGGATACTCAGGCTGTTCACTTGAAGAAAAAGGGGTTCTCATACGGATCCGGTCTTTATAATCCAAGTGCTCGGCAGCAAGGTAATAGCTGTAATCCAATGCCCGATAGCAATGATGATAGCCAGCCAGCTTCGTCCACGAAGCTAGCCCGTGGTCGAATCTTCAGGGTAGTTAAATCCAAACGACAGTGGGTATTAACGATGCTCTTCTCCACGGTACTACGTTTCCACAATCACTATAATCCAACCAATAATGGTTCTACAATATCGCTGCGGTAGGTTCCAATGCGCACATGTCCAATAGTTCTGCTACTAGGCCCACCTCGTGTGCTGGCACTAATTACTTTAAGTCCACACACACTTGCTAAGGTTCACGCTAGTTACTAAACGAACGAACTGCTTGTTAATGCTGCACCGAACGAACTGCTGTAATACGATTCACACTAAATGACGACTCTTTACTTCACATTAAGTTAGGTCGAACTTGACTCTGCTATACGCTAGGTTCCACTACTGCTGTTGCATTACTCCGGACGAACTTCACGTTACTGCATTAGGTTGAACTTCACCGTTGTACTGACGAACGAACCAACTACTGTTTGCGCCTTCCACCATATATATACTTAGAGGGCTTTCTAGTGCGCAGCCGAAGCTCTTGTCTGGGATCAATGCGCTGGCCCCAGGCATGTCCCAACTTGTCCAGACTCGTCTTTGAACTTGTCTCAGGGGCGCGATTCTAGGCGCCGCCGACGTCAAGGGCATTATCCAATGAGGAAAGCGAATAATGCTATGATTCAAACGAAGGCTTAAAGGGATATAGCTTATATATATAAATAATATACAAGTTATATAAAACAATAAAACGTAGATTCTCAATGTTAATCTGGCCCTTCAGAACAACACTACTGTGAGACAATAATAATCACACACAAAGGGATAATGTTTATCATCAACTATCCAGTTAGTATTTATATTGTAACGTTTGGCCACTTTAAATCATGAGAGAGAGAGAGAGAGAGAGAGAGAGAGAGAGAGAGAGAGAGAGAGAGAGAGAGAGAGAGAGAGAGAGAGAGAGAGAGAGAGAGAGAGAGAGAGAGAGAGAGAGAGAGAGAGAGAGAGAGAGAGAGAGAGAGAGAGAGAGAGAGAGAGAGAGAGAGAGAGAGAGAGAGAGAGAGAGAGAGAGAGAGAGAGAGAGAGAGAGAGAGAGAGAGAGATCTGATGTGCCGTAGTTGACCACACCATGATGGCATTTTGTCAACACAGTTGGAACCTGGAGGAAGCGATATAAAGAAACAAATTGCCAATAAATGTGAAGTTATCTTTGAACCCCTGTTGCCAGGCCTCGTCAATATACCCCCCCCCCATTTCCTCACTAATGGAACTGGTGTTGCGGAGTCACGTTAGATAGTTTAGCGTTAGCTGAGCGGCTAACAGCGGCTAACGTTAGCCAGTTGGTCAATTCAATTCATGTTTCCTCGACTTCCACTGTTTGTTGATAACTGTGACGCGGCTCTCGCCTTCCGTAGTAGCGAAGCAAAGATAGTCTCTGCTGCTGAGTGCTGACAGAAGTGGATGAGAGGAAATTATATGAATGAATCTGTTTTGACCGATGCAAAGACGCTACAACAGATGTATCGCGAGTTCAACCTGAATTGTAGCCGATGCACACTTTTTCCACCGGTGCACTCGCATCTTGAACGTTTATGCCAGTGCACCGATGCGAATCGGTGAATCTTAACATCACTACTATATACACGCTACAATAAAAAATTCAAATTCATATGATCGGTATATTATGTTCCATCATGAATGCATGAAAGGGGGGGGTCGTTTCTGATTAATTGATTGTCAATAACGGCATTCGTTAGTACAACAGCATACGCTGATCAGGGCGATGGCTATGAAAACAAGGCACAATCAAGCTGAAATTGACGTTAAATTGCTCTTACCTGTGGCCGGTGAGATTCCAAAAAGAATATTCCAATTATTTTATTGCCATCTGGTAGATCGTATGTCCATTTGGGCCACGACATAATTAGGGATGTCCCGATACGATCACGTGATCGGGGGCCAATCATGTGATTTTCAGAAGATTGGGATCGGGAAAAAAATATATACAAAATCGGGTAAAACATTTTTTTTTTTACTTTTGAATTTTATTCAACAAACATGACCATGTTCACGTCTTAAACTCATACTGAGGCCTTAGTTTTGGTTTTTAAATTACATTTAATCATTCATTTATTTATTGTCACACAGAGCAGAAGAATTTGCCAAAACAAATGCATTATTTGATTTAATTATACATCAAATGATTTATGTCAAGGATGAGGGACTATTAGTCACCTTATTTTTACAGATGATGGCGCCATTGCTCTATGTATGTTATTACCATCTCATGAAGCAGCAGGTTGGTATATCATTGTGCTCGGGGAGGTAAAGAGGCGGAGTTTTTAGATTAGGTTGCAATGCCTCCCTTGAATGAAGTTAACTTTTCACCTGGATAACGTCAATATTTGCTTTGTGAGTGAGGATTATCGTCTGTGTTTCAGACCAAAATGGAGCAAATCATTACGTACAGTAAGTCGAACACTGTGAATGTATACTAATGTGCAAACAGATTGAAACTTTGAATATTTCTCGTATGAAGCACATTTCTCAGGGTGAATGTAATGTGAGCCACCGGTGCTCGAGCCCCTCGAGGGACTATTAGGCAAAAGAGGGGCTTGTCTCACTTCGCCAGTTTCTGAAAACATTTTGTCAAATTGGTTACTAATGTGAAAGATCGGATCGGGAAAGATCGGTATCGGTAGATACTCCAAATCACATGATCGGTATCGGATCGGGAGCAAAAAAATGCCATCGGGACATCCCTAGACATAACCCACCACAGCATATGAATCTGGGGTCCCGAAAACTATTCAATGTGATCGGATAAAGCCCTCGGTCCAGGCTACTAGAAAAGTCCGCCCGGAGGAATTTCATCGATACACAGCCACATACACAGAGTCTCAAAGGGAGTGCAACATCGGCCGCATACCACCAGGCGGCGGTATTGGATTTTTGCGATCTCAGACTCAATTCCCTATGGTTACACAGGCACCCTGGATGGATAACGATTGGAAATAGCGAATAAAAGAAATAACGATCAAATAACGTATATATATATGGGTCGCCCTCGTGGCGCACCACGTTAGTGCATCGCACACCTACGCGGCCGTCCCGGGTTCGCTTCCCGCTCCCGGTGACATTTGTCGCATGTCTTCCCCGCCTCTTCTCCCGTTCATCCTCTCCTCATCTGTCGGTCATGTCTGACCATGAAAAGCAATAAATGCTAAAAAATAAGTATTAAAAAAAAAAAAAACGTATATACGTGGTTGGCGTTCAACGATTGGCGGACAACAAACACGTATTAAATCGTTGTTGGCAGGGAATGAGTTAAGGCGGAACAAACTAAATCATTTGAATATAAGGCAGTGTATGTGTGTGTGTGTGTGTGTGTGTGTGTGTGTGTGTGTGTGTGTTGTACTACCAGTGGTGTAAAGAATTTTTTTACTGCACTGTACTTTTGTGAGGTACTTTACTTTACTTGAGTGTTCATTTTAAGGAAGTTTGTACTTTTACACTACACTACATTTCAAGGTAAATATTGTACTTTTTACTTCACTACATTCATCTGAACCCATCTGTTACTAGTTACTTTGAAGAAAACTATTTAGCATAAGACATGGCAAAAATGTATGAAGATTTATGTACTTTCAAATTTGAAGCCCGACAACTTCAAGGGGGCATAATCAGAACTGAACCACACACCAATTTAACATAACATTTAAAGGATTCAAGGGTTCAAGGTTTGAATGCACTGGAATACACAAACATAATGTAGACATCATGCATACTTTTCAGTGTTTCCCCTGAAAAGAAATTCAACAGCGGTGCTGTGCTGCGCGCACTCTGCCGGAATCCATATTTGTGCGTGCGCACATGCCACCGGATTCCATATTAGCGCATGCTGCCGGAGAAATCACTTAAAAGTTAAAACTACCTTAGAATTGTTCGAGATTATTCATGTTTATGTTCATGGAGTCATGTGCGTGTGAATTTGCTAGGATGTTTTTGGTGTGTCCTCTGACACTAGAAGTTCTCTGGAGGCCCAGGTAGCTGCATATTTGTACACTGCAAAAAAAAGAAATCTTATCAAGTGAAAATATCTTGTATTTGGTACAATAAGTGTTAGGGCAGCAGTGGCGGAGCCCAATAGCAGAACACAGGAGAAGAGAGAATGGAGCGTTTTAGGTTGGTTTTAATTGTAGGCACCAAGCAGACAGGTATGACAACAGGAATGTGCAAATAGATGCGAGCAGGTGCACTCCTCGTGCAGCACAGGAGCGTCCAGGTGGGTGGTGTCTCGGGAGCGGTGGTCCTAGGTTGTTGGGTTAACACTGCGACGAGGGAGAGCAGGATCCGTGGGCTGAAGTAGGGGTTTGCTGATGAGGGAATCCCTCACAGCCGCGCTGATTGATCTCCCTCCGGCAGTGTGGGAACGCAGGGGCCGGATGGACGAGGGGTGAGGAAGGCTCTCGCCGTGATGGTGTGGAAGGACGAGAGGTGAAGAAGGCTCTCGCCGTGATTATGACAATAAGTCCAATATTGAGTAGAATTATCTTGAATTCTTATTCCACAGATAATTTTGCTTATTTCTTTCTTGATTTTGGTCAATTTAATATTGTTTTATGAACATTTTAATCTTGTTTTTTTAAAACAAGATTAAATTGACCAAAATCAGAAAAAGCTAAATTATCTGCTAGTGGGATAAGATAATTCAAGATAATTCTACTAAATATAGACTTATTGTACCAAATACAAGATATGTTCACTTGATAAGATAAAAAATTTTGCAGTGTACTTGTAATCAAAGTAAATGTCAAGATTAATGACATGCCTCAACACTTGTACACTATTTGTATTGAACATAGATATAGATGATTTAATAGATAATATAAATACTAACATACTAACTGTCTAACATACACAAATCATAACACTACAACAGCACTTTACACCTAAGAAGTCTCAGTGGCATAGGCTACATTCTGCCTTAGAGCATTTCATTTTCCTGGGCTTTTGAAAGAAAAGCTCCAGGGCCCTCATTCATCAACGTGTGCGTAGAACATGTTCTATTTCCATACGTAAGCACAGAATTTAGAATGAGTGTACGCACAGGGAAGTCGGGATTCATCACACGTGCGTACGCAGGTTCTACGCACACCTGTCATGATGAATATGACTTTGATCCTACGTTTGAGCTTGTGCACTGTTTTAAGTATTTGCATACCAGAAACGCCCCGATTAACCATATACGGTAATGGAATACACCCATGAAATGTGGAAAAATGGACTAAGCCGAGGGAAGCGTGTCATGAGACAGGCTGACAGACGTGTACACTTACGGTGATGTCGGATATGATATCTATTAACCATTGCTGCCTGGGCAGCGCAAACACTAATAAATACCGCGCTGGAATATGACTGCCTTTTCCCGTGTTGTTTGATTAATACCCAGGGATTAAAGTTCTCCTCAATTTTATTCCAAATCGCGATGGATCTCCCGTCAATTCTCTACCTGCTGCATATGATTTCTAGAGGCATACTACAATCTATTTTGATTCAGTATTGGGTAGCCTATATAAACAATAATACGAGAGCATATACAAGAACAATGAATCTTACTACCATGTATGATGTAGCAGATACGCCATGTGTAGCCTGCCTATATGTGATCAATACAAACATGAACTTGAATTCCATCATGTCTGTGTGCGGGTCACTGCGGGAACTCACAAGGCTGTTGTCACAATGTAAATAAGAACGTGCACTGAAAAGTTACAGTATGTAGTTGGTTGATTATTTGTATGACAGTCAGTAAACCCTTGCAAAAAGTATCCGTTTTATTTAATGAATTGAAAACATTCAGCATCGCCTTCCTCCCGGCATCCAGCAATAACATGTATCAGGCAAATGCGCATCGCAACATTGACTGAGTGGAATCCCTTTCTATTCACATAACTGCATTTGTGATGGAGCTTTGACAGCTACAGTAACAGTCTATTGCTCGATCCATCTCCAATATCACGATGGACTGTGCCTGGGCAAAGACCCGAGGGTGGAGAGGATCTTGAATGAATTCCATCATCATATATATATGTTGTGTGTCTGTCCACTATGTTTGTTACTTTGTTATTCCCCCCCCCCTATCTATGTAAAGCGACCTTGGGTCTCTTGAAAGGCGCTATATAAAATGAAGCTATTATTATTATTGTTATTATTATTATTATCATCACATCTGTGCGGGAGCTCACAAATAGACTGTTAGTCTCAGTGAAGTTTCAACGGAGGTCATCTATTCTAACCAACAAATTGAAGTAGAAAGCATTTCGTGACCAATCTTATTTGGAAACATGACACACAAAATAATTTGCTTTTTATTTGAAACAATATCTAATCGCGTTTGGAGGTTGGTGTTTTGCGTCTGCCCCCCCGTGCCAAACAAGCATTCAACCATTATCTGAATTAAAAAAAAAAAAACCTAACTAACCATACTGTCATGCACTTGTCCTAATAAACTAACCTACACTGTAGCACTCAACACTTTGATGAACATTGTTACTCAGCTGATAGAGTTGTGCTCTTCCTGATGGCTTGTCGTACAGAACTTGTAAGTCGCTTTGGATAAAAGCGTCAGCTAAATGACTAAATGTAAATGTAAATGTAAGCAGGCCAACCTCTTGTTCGCGTGTGAGCCCGTTATAATTACACTACTGTCGCTATTTTACAATGAACTATAATGAATTACGGGTCATACAGAAGTTGAACACTAATGCACGGAAGCTTTTCCGCCTTGAAACTAATGCAGAACTGAGGAGTGCTTATGCGTAGTAACGATATTCTACCACTGGGCGTCAGCTAAGTGTGCTCTGACCTGTGCGTAGACGTAAGCACGGAGTCAAGTTCAAGTTGAAATTGATGAATCCCACTCTTTGCTTAGAAATGATCGTACGCACAGGGTAAGCACAAATCTGTGCGTAGAACACGTTGATGAATGTGGGCCCTGGGCCCTGGGCCCTCATTCATCAACGTGTGCGTAGAACATGTTCTATTTCCACACGTAAGCACAGAATTTAGAATGAGTGTACGCACAGGGATGTCGGGATTCATCACACGTGCGTACGCAGGTTCTACGCACACCTGTCATGATGAATATGACTTTGATCCTACGTTTGAGCTTGTGCACTGTTTTAAGTATTTGCATACCAGAAACGCCCCGATTAACCATATATGGTAATGGAATACACCCATGAAATGTGGAAAAATTTACTAAGCCGAGGGAAGCGTGTCATGAGACAGGCTGACAGACGTGTACACTTACGGTGATGTCGGATATGATATCTATTAACCATTGCTGCCTGGGCAGCGCAAACACTAATAAATACCGCGCTGGAATATGACTGCCTTTTCCCGTGTTGTTTGATTAATACCCAGGGATTAAAGTTCTCCTCAATTTTATTCCAAATCGCGATGGATCTCCCATCAATTCTCTACCTGCTGCATATGATTTCTAGAGGCATACTACAATCTATTTTGATGTCAGTATTGGGTAGCCTATATAAACAATAATACGAGAGCATATACAAGAACAATGAATCTTACTGCCATGTATGATGTAGCAGATACGCCATGTGTAGCCTGCCTATAATGTGATCAATACAAACATGAACTTGAATTCCATCATGTCTGTGTGCGGGTCACTGCGGGAACTCACAAGGCTGTTGTCACAATGTAAATAAGAACGTGCACTGAAAAGTTACAGTATGTAGTTGGTTGATTATTTGTATGACAGTCAGTAAACCCTTGCAAAAAGTATCAGTTTTATTTAATGAATTGAAAACATTCAGCATCGCCTTCCTCCCGGCATCCAGCAATAACATGTATCAGGCAAATGCGCATCGCAACATTGACTGAGTGGAATCCCTTTCTATTCACATAACTGCATTTGTGATGGAGCTTTGACAGCTACAGTAACAGTCTATTGCTCGATCCATCTCCAATATCACGATGGACCGTGCCGGTGGCAAAGACCCGAGGGTGGAGAGGATCTTGAATGAATTCCATCATATATATGTTGTGTGTCTGTCCACTATGTTTGTTACTTTGTTATTCCCCCCCCCCCCCTATCTATGTAAAGCGACCTTGGGTCTCTTGAAAGGCGCTATATAAAATGAAGCTATTATTATTATTGTTATTATTATTATCATCACATCTGTGCGGGAGCTCACAAATAGACTGTTAGTCTCAGTGAAGTTTCAACGGAGGTCATCTATTCTAACCAACAAATTGAAGTAGAAAGCATTTCGTGACCAATCTTATTTGGAAACATGACACACAAAATAATTTGCTTTTTATTTGAAACAATATCTAATCGCGTTTGGAGGTTGGTGTTTTGCGTCTGCCCCCCCGTGCCAAACAAGCAGGCCAACCTCTTGTTCGCGTGTGAGCCCGTTATAATTACACTACTGTCGCTATTTTACAATGAACTATAATGAATTACGGGTCATACAGAAGTTGAACACTAATGCACGGAAGCTTATTTCCGCCTTGAAACTAATGCAGAACTGAGGAGTGCTTATGCGTAGTAACGATATTCTACCACTGGGCGTCAGCTAAGTGTGCTCTGACCTGTGCGTAGACGTAAGCACGGAGTCAAGTTCAAGTTGAAATTGATGAATCCCACTCTTTGCTTAGAAATGATCGTACGCACAGGGTAAGCACAAATCTGTGCGTAGAACACGTTGATGAATGAGGGCCCAGGGCTCTATGTTAGGGGAATTCACTGGTAGGGGGCCCATTGATGCTGAGACGCATACAAGCGGCCAGATGGTCTCCCTGCAGCCTTTTCCTCAGGTCAGTCTTTTACATTAAGCACAGCCCAAATGAAATGATAAAAAAAATAAAAAAATATTATAATCTTTTTTATTATATTAAAAAAAAATGTAATAGTCTAGTTCATAGCAGTGGCGGTCCTAATTCAGCGCCGCTGCTGAATGCATATAAGGGAAACATTGCTTTTACTTTTGATATGTAAGTACAATATCAAATACTTTTAATGGAGGACTTTTACTTTTACCAGAGTACTATTTTATCTGGGTATTTCTACTTTTAACTTCTTCCACCACTGTGTACTATACTTTTCGTTCAGCCCTAGCGGCAGCAGAACTCGAGAACTTCTAGGAATGTCTGATCACTAAGTGTGTCTGACTCTTACCACCTAACCTGCACGGACTACAATGTATAACGTATGCTGTATATCATGCCAGTTATACCTTATGTATACTGCACCTGTGTATATTGTTTACTTTACTTATTCAGATATTCAGATTCTAAGTCAATCAAACTTTAATACAGACTCATGGTCCAGATAAAACAAATAAAACATACACAACCTATATAAAATGACACACAACAGGCAAAAGTAACATAACTTAAAATACACATCAACGTCCCACAAATAGACAGCGGTGCCAATGTCTCCACAACGATGAGTGGTAACGTAAAATTTAGCCTAATGTCCGTTAAAACCAGATTGATCTCGTTTCCAGAGTTATTTTAAATAGCCGACAGATACATAAGATACATTTATACTAGGGATGCTCGATATTGACTTTTTTACCGATACCGATATTCCGATATTGTCCAACTCTTAATTTCCGATACCGATATCAACCGATATCAACCGATACCGATATATGCAGGGTCCCCCCCCCCCCCCCCCCCCCCAAAAAAAGGAATAATTTCAGGTAACTAATCATTTTACTGGATATATAACAAATATTGTTATTGTTTTTTTTTTTTTAAACAAATACCGATATTTTTCGATATCACATTTTACTGCCGATATCGGCCGATAATATCGGTCGGCCGATAATATCGGACATCCCTAATTTATACATACTATTTCTTAAAACAGCTTGGAAGGTATTGACACATGCAGCCACAAACATTTCACTTGCACTACACCATCTAGGTATTTTGAGTAATATTCTCATGTTATCATTATAAGCTACCTGAAGTCTCCGCAAACTTGCTTTTTTGTAGCTTGACCACAAGTGTGCAGTATAAAGTGGTGTATAATATGCTCTGAACAGAGACACTTTCACTCCATACCAGTCACGTGCACACATAGAGCCCAAGGGGTGCTTGAGCACCTGCCTTTTTGAGCCTCAAAAAAGTGCCATTAAAAAAAAAAAAAAAATGTGTTACACATATAGACTGCCCTTCCAACTGAAAATGTCAGGATAGAATCAAAATATTAGGTAAAGAGAGAGAGATGCCCCATATTCCATTGCAGTTTGCACTGCCTCCTCAGCGTGCCTCTCCGCGGACCTATATATTTTATGCATAGTGTGGGTGGTGATGATGATGATGATAGAAATGGCTGTGGCGCATACAGTTGAATGCTGGTATTACACTCACTGAGGGACACGAAGAAGTCAAGTCCGATGGGATTTGGGAATCTCAAATACAAATCGGGATTGGAATAAAAAATGCATTTATATTAAACAATACAGAATATACAGCACTTCTTGGGGTCTGTAGGGTAAGCACTTATTCCCTCCCCCCTGAACATTTATGGAGCTGTATGGGCCTTTTAAGTCAGTGATAAAAGTGTCTTTCAAGGATAAGTGAGCTCCTGCACTGATTCTTATAGTTCAATATTCAATATTTGATCACCAAAACCCCCCAAAAAGCATAAAAAGGGGGCCCCCGCCCGAAAAGGGCCCTTAAAAATCGGGCTTGTGCGCTATGCGCGCTCGGTTAAAACACACACAGGTATAGTGCCCTTTTCAGCCTTTGAGCACCTGCCCCTCTAAAGTCCTGTGCACGTCCCTGAGTGGGTGTGTATCTGTTAGTGGCTTGATGTGATGGAAATTAGTCAGAAGGATTACGACAAACATCTGTATCTCCAGTATGCACCCTCCCAAGTGATAATGTTTGGAGGGCGTGGAGGAGATGTATTATAGGACATGAGTGTCAGATATCAGAAAACTCTTCCTCCTCCTCTTCCTCTTCCTCCTCCTCCTCCTCTTCCTCTTCCTCTTCCTCCTCTGCCTCCTCCTCCTCCTCCTTCTACTCTTCCTCCTCCTCCTTCTCCTCCTAATCCTCCTCCTACTATTCCACATCTTCCTCCTCCTCCTCCTGCTCCTACTCTTCCTCATCCTCCTGCTCCTCCTGCTCCTGCTCCTACTCTTCCTCATCTTCCTCCTCCTGCTCCTCCTGCTCCTCCTCATCTTCCTCCTCCTCCTCCTCTTCCTGCTCCTCCTCCTCATCCTCCTCCTGCTCCTCCTCCTCATCCTCCTCCACGGGGAGCAACGTACTGGCTCATATTAAATGGCAGGCCATGCATTATGCAGCAGCTTAGGGCACCGCGCTGGATCTTCATGTCCTCGGCTGCAGTCCACCTGTCGCTGCTCTGGTCGTAGCGCTCCACGTTGGAAAGGGTGGTGCTGAAGTCACTGTAGCCTCCGACCACGAAGAGCAGGTCGTCCAGCACCGCGATGCCAAAGAGCCAGCGGTGGGTGAGCATGTTGGGCAGGGCGCACCAGGAGTCAGTCAAGGGGCTGTAGGCCTCCGCGCTACGCAGGTGGTGTTCATCGTCATCCCCTCCCACCTGAGGACAGGACACATGAGAGGAATGTTTTAGTGTGTGGCTCAGGCAGGCAGGCAGACAGGCAGGCAGACACTGTATTAATCCACTTAGGGAAATGAGGGCATCACAGCAGCATTGCAAGTCAAATGATACATTTGTCTCCGTGTGCACCTACCGCTTAGACTTGTCCTCTGTAAGCAGCGACTCCCACTCCGCCATGCCTGCTGTTCATGGGGGCGATTGGAGTCCACTGGCCGGTGTCTGGGCTGTAGCACTCAGCTGTGAGCAGACACGCCCCCTCGTTCCAGCCACCACAGATGTAAACCTGTAATAAGAAAGAATATTCTAGGGGAGCTCCAGTAGCTCACCGCATATCTCGGCGCTATTTCTGCGTCGGGGAAAACCGTGCTGCGTCACGGATCTGGTGGACTCCGAGTTCGATTCCCGGACCCGCCGTCATTTGCCAGAATGTCTTCCCCTGATCTATATCCCGTTTCACCCTGTATCTGTCGGTCATGCTTGACCAGAAAAGCGATAAACGCTAAAAAATAAAGTTTAAAAAGAAAAAAAAGAAAGAATATTCTAATTTAGTTTAGATATTCCATTTGATTTCATTCTACTTTAATTGTCTGTTAATGTTGATGCACCAAAGGACCCAGACACATCTTTTGTATGTGCAAGCTTACTTGGCAACAAAGACATTTATGATTTCTGATCTAACGTTCCTTGTGTTCATCTAGCACCCTGTGTCCCTCAGTTCCACCCACCTTGCCGTGGAGGGCTGCTGCCCCTGCGCCACTCCTGTGCTCCAGCATGGGTGAGATCAGTGTCCACTGGTTGGTTTCAGGCTCATAGCGCTCGGCGGTGTTCAGTCGCACGTGTCCGTCATACCCTCCCATGGCGTAGATACAGCCGTCCAACGCGACCACGCTGACGTGACTGCGGCGTGAGTGCATGGGAGCCGCCTGCAGCCAGCTGCGAGTGACAGGGTTGAACCTGCGCACACTGCTGAGATGCTCCCATGAACCGTCCCGGCCGCCGACGCAGTAGACCAGACCGTGGAGATAAGCGGTGCCGTGGGCGGCCCGGGGAGTCTCCCCCTCAACGCTCACGTCCATCCATCCACCGGCTCGGATATCGTAAGCCTCCATGCCATTGGTCGGGATGCCGCCACTCCGGCCTCCAATGGCCAATAGGACCTCCTGGGGCAGGCGTGGGCGGGTCAGGGGGTTTGGGAGCCTGTCGGAGCCATGGGGTTTCAGAACGCTGAGGATGAGGGGCCTGTAGTCCTGGCTGTCCCTCACCACAGGGTTGTTCTGGACGTTGTTCAGCAAGTAGTCGGGCCTCATCAAGCCCATGCGAACCTGGGAAGAGACAAGCAGACAACTTAGACATCGGTTGTAGACGTTTTCTGTTGCTACGGAACAGTTTGGACCCAAATGTTTGAGAACCACTGTACTAGGGAACCTAGTGTTGTTTTAATGTAATGCACAGTAATACAATTAGTTACCTTGGGCAGCAGCAAAGGGATGTGTGTTTTACGCTCCTCACGGGAGTGGTCGATCCAACGGAGGACGGCCTCGAACACCGTCTCCTCGCTCTTCACGTTCAGGTCATCCCTCTCAATGATGTCCACCAGTTGCTGCGGGGACAGCTCCACAAACTCCTGTGAGACGTGCAACATCTCCTCAAAGTGGCACACGATGAAGAGATGGGCCTTGCGCATCAGGTCAGGGCAGCAGTAGATGTTTGCAAACCTCCAGATGCCGACACAGTTTTCCAGAGACAGCTGGCCTTCTAGGAAGTCAGAGCACGCTCCTACTATGCCAGTGACGAGAAGCTGGTCTGCAGCCACCAGAAGCTCTTTCCCATTCTCTGCTGTCACCAGCACAAAGTGTGTGTAGGCGTACTCTATGATGAGCTGCATCATACCCGGGGACACCCCAGGGATAGTGTAGACCGCTTTCTCTGAGTCGCTCCAGCGAGTGAAGAGGGCTCTGTGGGACGCAAAGTATAGAGATATCTGATGAGTAAACAGTAAGCAACATTCTGTCCTGTGTAGTAATTAGGGCTGACCCCTATTAGTCGAATAGTCGACTAATCGGTTGAAAGGACTAATGGCACGCATAACAGAGGCCAACTGCCTAAGAAAACAGGCACAGAGGCACTGAAAGAGGATTTCACCCATCTAATGAACACACTAGACTAGACAAATATCAAGATGTATCCATCAGTGGACCAATTGCATGCTTTTGCAGAGAACAAGAAGCCTTCAGTCGACTCCTTCAGACATTAAGCACCCCCCACAGCCCAAATGGAATGATAAAAAAATATATATATTATACTTTTTTTTTTGTCGACTAATAGTCGACTAACGGCAAATTTTGGCCAATGATAGTCGACTATCCAAATCCTTAATCGGGGACAGCCCTAGTAGTAATATATTTTCACTGTAGAAGTATAGGGTCTTAGCACAGTAGAAGTATAGTATCTTAGCACAGTAGAAGTACAGTATAGTATCTATTTACATTAGAAGTACAGTATAGTATCGGTTTACAGTAGAAGTACAGTATAGTATCTGTTTATAGTATAAGTACAGTATAGTATATGTTTACAATAGAAGTACAGTATAGTATCTGTTTACAGTAGAAGTACAGTATGGTATCTGTTTACTAACCAAGCTAACCTGAACCAAGCTAACCTGAACCAAGCTAAACTTACCTGAAATAGTCACTGCAGTGGGCATTCAACTCAGTGCTGTTGACTTTAATAACCACATCACAGAACCTTCCCTCCAGACGCAGCTCATTAAGGATTGTACAGGACATTGTTTCCTTTTCCATGTGGGCATTTTAAATTGTATCTACAGAATATTTTCAAGCTTACAGACAAGTAGCCGGAAACAACAAGCGATATCTTCACTTGTCTTCTGAGATCTTCTGAGAGAATTGTTGAATATAATACTGTACACAAAAGTTTGAGAATGTTCTATCATGACATCATACTGTGACCTCACAAATGTTCTAGAATGTTTGATTATGACATCATACTGTGACATCACAAATGTCATGCACCCAGTATTACAGGCACTCAGTTGCTCGGACAGACCATCGACATATAGTTTTCAGTTAAGTAAACATAGTGGGTGATTGAGAAGATGGGTATGTGTGATTGTTGAACTTAGATTTTTAATATATTTGTATATTGTATTGAGATGTATTGTTATGCTTTAAGTGAACATATATGCCTTGAAACATGATTGAGTAGATGGGTATGTGTGATTGGTGAACTTAGATATTTTATGTGTGATTGGTGAACTTAGATATTTTATTATATAATATTTTTAGGTGTTATTGAGGTGTATTGTATTGTTTTAATGTATTGTATTAATTGTATTGATTTTATTGTATTGTATTGATTTGTGTGGACCCCAGTAATAGTAGCCTATGCCTGTGGCAATGGCTAATGGGGATCCGAATAAACTAAACTAAACTAAACATATAGATTCAAAAGAACCGGGGACAAAATTCCCCCTTGCCTGACCCCGTTGCTAACCCCAAATGAGGCTGAGACACTATTGCTCCATTTTGCTTGCATAGTCTGGTGGGAATACCAATAAACCAGAATTCTCACAATGTATCCAGGCACCCCTCTTTTATTTATTTTTTGTATCCTCTTTTTCTGATTTTCTATTTTTCTCCCCATCCCAATTTTTTGTTGTTATGCCAATTCCCCCCCTCCCCTACCTGGTTGTTGTGCGCATGTTCCTCCTACTGGTCGGTACAAGGGAACCCTGAAGTCCACCACATGCTTCCTCCGACACATGTGGAGACAGCCAGTGGCTCTCTTCTCACCTGGCAGCGAGGACTCTCATTGGTGAAGCGTAACGCGTGGGAGGTCACGCTGCCTTCACCATTTCCTGCCTTTCGCTGAGCAGGCGCCCAGACCTGACCTGTAGGCGTCGCTCTCCACAACGCCAGATTACCACCCACGACTTCCCTCCCCCTAACTCAGCCAAACGAGTTAGTATGATGACCGGCCCAAGCCGCAGGGCAATGCTGACTCCGGGTGTCGAGACCGCAGCCTCTTGCATTGGTGACGAGCGCAATCTCCGTTACGTCACCCGACCGCCCCCAGGCACCCCTCTTTGACTCAATTTGACAAACAACTTTCTGTGGTTAACACGATCAAAAGCTTTAGGAGCATCAATAAAACACATAAGAACTGATGAATTGTGACTTCTGTATTTATAGGTCAGTGCCATGCTTAGCTTTAAAACCAAACTGGTTATCTGTGGAGTTAATAAATAAATAAATTCTATCCAGCAGAATCCTTTCCAGTACTTTTGACAGTATGCTGGGCCTATAGTTGTCTAGGCTATTAACTTTACCAGCTTTGTCCTTAATGACTGGGACTAAAATAAGTGTTTTATTGCCCCTATTTATTGTAACATAATAATATAACAGACCCTCATCTGCACCTTTGATTACTTTACTACACTTTACTATATTCAGAGTTAATTAGATTGATTATACTGATTGATCTTCACTATAATTGTATTGTCTATAGGGATGGGTATCGTTAGGATTTTATCGATACTACTACTCTTATCGATACTGCTTAACGGTTCGGTACTTTATCGATACTCTTATCGGTTCTTTTTGGTTCTTTTTTTGCAAGAAAAAAAGACAATTAATTAAGAACAGAATCAACATTGCTTTATTATTTATAAATACAACTTTATAAATAAGTATTATAAATAAATATAATTTCTTCAGCAACAGCAATGTTCTTTTATATAACTTTATAAATAAATATAATAAATTAATATAATTTCTTCAGCAACAGCAGCAACAATGTTTTAAATGTGTCTGACTCTGAATTATAGACTTTTTATAATAAACAACAAATGCAAAAGGCTAACAGAACTGTGACACTCGTTCACCCTATCCTCTGTCATCCTTCCTCTAGCTGCTAGGGAGAAAGGACTTTGGGTGGTGGAGGGAGGTAGAGGAGGAGGATGTGTGGTGGCCCTGGGCTCACTGGCCTGGGACATAGTGGCTGACGCCTCAGCTTGACGATCTATAAAAAGTTTAGATTGTAGTATTTGTAGCTAAACAATTGTTTTGTTTATTAGCCTATTTGTAATAATTCGTTATTAGCCTAGGCAACTCCGTATCTTGGCTTACGGTTACGGCTGCAGTGGATGCAGATGGAACACTGCGCGCAAGGCAGTCGAATACGCGCATTTCTGCACACTAATATCATGTTTTGCCAACAGATGTTTTGATAAATTGATTTGCTCGTATTGCCACCCTTACTGGCAAATGTTTTGTTGCACTTGTGGCAACGTGCATTGTCGGCATTGACCCTTGTAAAGTATATCCATACTTTAGAACGCTTCGCTCTATCCGCCATGATCACGACTCAGTGCATGCAGAGCTGCTGTCTGTGTGCAGAGCGCTATAGCACGGGGCGTCGGGGACACTTTCATTAAGGAGTACCCGTATGTAGGACCCGTATGTCTATGTGTAGCACTAGCGAGCGACTCGCGAGGAGACTCGCTGGCTGCGGCTCGCTTCTCGTGCAGAGACAGAGAGAGGATCGTTCGCAACTTTTAAATAATAATAATAATAATAATAATAATTTCTCTAGAGTATCGATAGCGGTACCGAGGACGTCAGAGCTTATAAATACTCCGGTATTTTCTAATATAGAACCGGTTCCCGTTTAAAACCGGGGTCCGGGGGGCATCCCTAATTGTCTATATTTATATTCTACTATTTCCCTGCCCATACCTGTACCTCCCTTCCCCCATGCTGCTATGATGCCCACATTTCCCCAAGGGGATCAATAAAGGAATATCTTATCATATTTTATCTTATCTTATCGCCTTGTATATCATATGAGAACATTTACTTGCACCTGTTGTGACCACTTGGCCCACACCTCATTCTCATGATTTATTTATTTTTGGTCTTTTGAAACATCTCTTCCCTGTAGACTCAGAGGAGGACACGCTCAGCGATAGCCTGCGTCTCGATGCACATGACTCAGACTCCACCGACGATGAAATGAAGACAGATGGCGGTGTGGAGGAGTGGGTGCCTAGTGGGGAGGAGAGGAGCGCTTCCAGCCTCCCGTCAGGAGACCTCTCTGGTCCTGTGGTGCCAGGAGCAGAACTGGACCCCAAGCCGGACCGGCTGGGTCTGCTGTTAGAACCATCCACGGTGAGAACCCCCTCACACACCCACACACCTCCTTGTTGAGATTTGTTAAAGGGGAAATCCACCCTAAAACCGAATTTACATTGTGCTCGTTTTAAACTTCAGATGTATTGATTTGTGTGTTTTAGTGCACACCCTCTCTGAGCACAGCCAATGCCCTGCTGTTCATTGAAAGGAGATATAAAGTTAGTATCCTAACACGTGAAGCCAAATGTAAATAAATTCATGAGCCCAGTATGATCGGTTGCTATGGGAGATTAACACTGGCTAACCTGTGCTAGCAGGTGATAAATACATTGTCATAGTTGCTTTTGAACTACTAAATGTAACTAAATTGTAGCAGACTAGTTTTGTTATTACTTGTTTGTGGGCTAGCTAGCTGATATCCTTCATAACTACTGACAACTGACAGACTGAAGGATGGTAACCCGTGTACTATGCAGTGTTTCAAAGGAAGTAGATTTGACATCTGAAGTGGCTTGATTTAGTTGATATCGGGAGACATCAACAGGCTTTAGTCATATTTTTAATAACAACAACAACAACTTATACCTTCTGAACTGGCACCGACCCGGCCCCGGGACGTTTTAAGGACGATTTGCTCGCCGGCGCGACGCGCCACTTTGGCAACCTATAGCGGCTCGGTGTGCCCTATTAAAGCCCTATTTGTTGCCTGTCGATTGCCGCTTTAGGCGACAAAGTACACGGCACACTTTTTATTTTTTCTAATAGCACTCCCGACTTCTGACACGCTAGCTCCGTCAATCATTTGGCAATCTCGAAAATTATTGGACAGGGTTGTAACTAGGGATGCTCAATATTGGCTTTTTTACCTATACCGATATTGTCCAACTCTTAATTTCCGATACCGATATCAACCGATACCGATATATGCAGGATTTCCCCCCCAAAAAACGGAATAATTTCAGGTAATTAACATTACATATCTCTTGTCGTGTAATTAACACAACATTATGCATACTTTGACAATAAATAAAATAATAATTAGTTCTTACTTGCTTGCCTGGGTAAATAAAGGTTAAATAAATATAAAAAAAATAAATAAAAAATTATTATTCTTTTTTTAAACCGATACCGATATTTTCCGATATCACATTTTTATACCAATATCGGCCGATAATATCGGTAGGCCGATAATATCGGACATCCCTAGTTGTAGCCAATGAGTGTGGCTATCCAATGCTACCCCACGTGGGGATGAGCGAATCAGGGATCTACTGTAGGTGAAAAGTCACGAGCACAAACGGGAAGAGAAGTTTCCGCTGAATGCATTGGAGTCGATGAGGAAATGGTTTTCTGCAGTGCTTTTTTTTACTTTTTACCAAATTCGCTCCTAATCATACATTTCTGAACAGATTTGTATGAAAATTACACATGGACACACACAACACTTCAGGCTATACCCATGGCGTTTTATCAGCCATACCAATTATTTTGGAAATATACTTTTGGATATTGCAACTACTACAGAAAAACGTGAGTAACACGTTTTTCTACAACTCAAGTTCAGACCTATGTTTCTCTATTTCATTAGCAATAAAAGTGAATTTTCTTTATTGTATCAGAAACTTCCGAGACCAGGCTCATCCATGTGCTATAAGTATAAAGTATAGTATTTTGGTTTGCAAAAAAGGTATGCAGGCATCAAGTTTAAGTAAAAAAAGAAAAGAAAAAAAGGCCAGTTAAGAGGTTAAAGGGGAACTCCACTTTTTTTGGAAATTAGCTTATTTAACATCTTCCCTGGAGTTAGACAAGAAGATGCATACCTTTTTTGTCTCTGTGCGTGCATTTTAGCTTTGGGAATAGACGCTCCGTTAGCATAGCTTAGCTTCATCACTGGAAGTGAGGCAGGACAGGAGCCTTACAGTGCCTTACAGTGTATTGCAAGGTCTGACATTGACCAAACTTGATATGCATGACCTTGGTGGGCTCTAGGTCAACTCCTGAAAAGGGGGTCAATGTCAGACTTTGCAATCAAAAGTTAGGGGGCTAATAACCCTTGCCATAATTTCAGTGCGCCCCCTAACTTTTGATTGCAAGGTCTGACATTGACCCCCTTTTCAGGAGTTGACCTAGAGCCCACCAAGGTCATGCATATCAAGTTTGGTCAATGTCAGACCTTGCAATACACTGTAAGGCACTGTAAGGCTACTGTCCTGCCTCACTTCCAGTGATGAAGCTAAGCTATGCTAACGGAGCGTCTATTCCCAAAGCTAAAATGCATGCACAGAGACAAAAAAGGTATGCATCTTCTTGTCTAACTCCAGGGAAGATGTTAAATAAGCTAATTTCCAAAAAAAGTGGAGTTCCCCTTTAAGAAATGCAACAAAATTGACAAACAAGATGTTCACTGTACTGCATCTTTAACCCATTCCCTGCCACCACTTTGATCATCTTATACCATTCTCTGCCAGTACTGTAAGTCTATGGAGATGTTCACCTTCTTTGCAGGGCTATAACTTTTTAAATTGTATTGCTAAATTGACATTACTATGGCCCATTCAACATCGATTATATATCGTTCAGGATGTAGGAACGTTTTACTTTTTCATTCACACATTCATACGAAAATACCGTCTAGAGTATAAATATGTTTTTATCGTTTTCTGCAGTATTTCCTAGAACGTGAGATATAGACATAAATGCATATATTAGATTATCAAATACCGTTTGATACCGATCAACGTTATATTAAAAATGTCAACTGTACATGGTCCTAAACGTTATGACTGATCATCTGCGGGTGAACGGAGGGGGGGGGGGGGGGGGGGGGTCGTTTATAATTCCGTGACCGATGTTAAATGATTTATGTAGTATGGGTGATATATAGATCAGAGCAGTTTGTATCGAAAATGATAAAGAAAAACGCTGAAACTCATGGCAGCTTCCTCGTAGCGTTGGGCGATGAGAGTGGAGCAAACAGATCCCAGTTATGTGATGTGGATCGATGCGATCCAGTTCCGGTTTGTATAATACTAATATACGCCCAAATCATGTGGATTATTGAGTTATGGCAAAGATCCATATCCACGGTGTGTGTCTTGAGTCCAGGGACAATAAACGAGTGGCCGGACGGAATAGGGAGACGCACCGGGATCACAAGAGATCCACTTCCGGTTGCAACTTGCCGATCAGCCACCAGGTGGCAATATTGAAGCGTTGCAGAGTTGTGCTGAGTCCCGCAGCATATGACAAGGCTCCCGTGAGTGAAATATGAATACCATGGCGAAAATATGAAATATTGATCAGAATCACGTCGTACGCCGTTATTGGCAGAATTCGCATGAACTTGAAACCCGTCGTACGACGTTATTGGCGGGAAAATGGTTAAGAGCCTGTAGAGGCCGGGGTGGAGGGATCCTGGTACCTGTCACCCCAGGTTGTACCCCTAGTTTATACTGATCAATTATATACTGAACCTTCTTCTTCAGCAGCTTTATTTACAGCTGCCTTTAAATCCCAATCCAGATGAACAGATTTACTGCTATGTCAAAGCAGGGCACCAAGCTACATTTAAGCACAGCAACCCCATAGGTGATTTGAGAAAACCACTGTCCAATTATCTTTACCTCTCTCTCCTCCTCCTCCTCTCCCCCCCTCTCCTCTTAATTACCTCTCTATTCCCTAATGAAACACTCAGCCCTTTCAACATCAGTGTAAGCCAGGAGTTCCTAAACCTCCTCAACTCGGGACCTATCATAGGTGCCAATCATATGTTTCCATCTTCCCAGTTCTGCTCCTGCTGATGCTGATGACTATATATAAAGAGCTGTTATCAGCTGGTATATGTTTACCGGTCCATATCTGCCCAGTTCTGCTAATTGGATGACTCGGATAAATAAAATGCCTATGGTATACTCATATGGTCGCCGATGTATTGCATAGGGGTGGGGGAGGAAATGGATACAGCAATATATTGTGATATTTCGCGTGCTGATATTATATCGATACACTGACTGCAAGTATCGATAAAATATATTAGTGCTGTCAATCGATTAAAATATGTAATCTGATTAATTGCATGATTGTCCATAGTTAACTCGTGATTAATCGCAAATGAATCGCATGGAAAAAAAATGTATCTACGTTAAACAGATCTTTTTCAAGTTCCAAGTTTTAATACTCTTATCAACATGAGAGTCAACAAATGCTTGCTTTATGCAGCCATTTAACACAAAAGGAGGACCCTCATGCATTGCAAATTTGCATCAAATTCAAAACAGAGTGATGCACAAAATAACTTAAAAGAAAATAATAATTTAAAACTGTGTATGAAATAATAGGGGAAAGAAAACGTTAGGAACTTGTTACATTCACCCACACAAGGGCTGAGGACACCCCCCCTCTCTCTCTCACACACACACACACACACACACACACACACACACACACACACACACACACACTCTCCCAGCTATCTTTCTCTCTTGCCCCTTCCTCATCTCTCTCACCCCCCCCCTCTCTCTCACCCCCCCCTCTCTCTCTCTCTCTCTCTCTCTCTCTCTCTCTCTCTCTCTCTCTCTCTCTCTCTCTCTCTCTCTCTCTCTCTCTCTCTCTCTCTCTCTCTCTCTCTCCTCTCTCTCTCTCTCTCTCACACACACTTTGAGTCAGAAACAAACATAGTATCAATGAGAGTATCAATAATACACCTGAGTGAAGTCTAGTAAAAAAAAATAAAAAATAAAAAGTACGAAATATTTTTTCTTAATCGTGAGTTAAAACAGTGACGTTAATAGAATCGGGCGTTAACACATTAATACCGCGTTAACTTTGACAGCCTTAACTTATTCACTGCCACACGACAGCAGCTTAACCCTTTCACTGTGACAATACAGAAGGTTAACCCTTTACTATCACACAACTGACGGCGAGTTAATGATGCTAATGATGGAGCATCACCGTCGGTTGTGTGATAGTAAAGGGTTAACCTTCTGTCGTGTGGCAGTGAAAGGGTTAATATATATATATATGATTGCTGTCAGGCGATTAAAAAAAAGTATCTAATTAATTACAGGATTTGTAATTAATTAATCTAATTAATCAGATTTTAATCACATAACCATTTTAGGCCTGATATTCTATAATCATATTTCAAATGGCATGTGTCCGGGTGGCAGAATTCAGTACTGTATCTACAAAACCTTCTGTTTAATCATCTTTCATTTATTCATTTGCTTAGATTTTTCAGGTCTGGTACATTTTAGCATGGTGTTATTCACAGTCAAAGATTAAAAAAAAATGTATTGATATTCTCATTTTTGGTTCATTACGATTTACTCAAGCCTAATAACAGACACAGTATTTCTGACAATACATTCCCTGAGATCCATAGATGTCCCTAGAATCAGATACCAAGAACATGCAAATGGACAATATTAAAAAAAAATCTGTAAATGTGTATTCTAAATTCTTGAGAGTAAAACATATTTAAACTAAAAATATAAAAAGATATATATTGTTTTTATTAATTTTGAGTTAATTTTCATAATGCGATAATTTGCTGTGTAATTAATTAATCTAATTAACGCAATAAACTGACAGCCCTAATATATATATATATAATTTAAAAAAAATCAATATTTTTGGCTTGACAATCCCATTTTGCTGCAACAAAAACAAGGTGAACAGACTGAAAACTGTATCTTATTAGACAAAACAGACAAAAAAGCTATAAATTGCAATATATCGCAAATATTACAGTTTTGTGACTCTAGAATCGTGATGATATGGGATTGTGGGGCCTCTGGTGATTCCCGCCCCTAGCACATCCCTAATCATAAACTTCAACCCTTTAGGTTTCTTTACATGACAAGAAGTCTTTGTTTTAAGTAACCATATTCAAGGCATACTGTATCAATACAGGTTAAAAAAGGGAAAGATGAACGATCAGATGCACAGAAAGGCAGAAGTAAAGACAGAGAGAAATGTAAGAGCAGGGTAAAGGCAGTGATAAAATCACATCAGTGTAATCATACTCAGTCCAGTGACGGTTGGACGACAAGTAATTTATGTGATTCTTACTCTTGTAGCTGACCAGATCTCGTTAGATAACGTTCAAATGGCGCTAATTACTTTTCATAATTCAGCTACGGTCCAGAGACACCTAAAGGCGACGGGCGAGAAAGAGACGGGGGAAGCGGAGTCACAGACTGAGAGACATTTGAACGGTCCCAGATGACCTATCCACAATTTAATGGTGTGAATCCTTTGTAAGACGGCAGGGGGGATGAGAAAGGAGGAGAAGAAAGTGGTTTATTAAGGAGCGGGAGGGAAATGAGGTGTCTGATCAGAGATGGTGGTTATCTGTGGCCCCTAGACCTGAATCGGACAAACCCACTTTTCTTAACGGTTAGGTAATTACCCTCACAAGTCTCTCCGGCTCCATGCCCCTCTCTCTCTCTCTCTCTCTCGCTCTCGCTCTCGCTCTCGCTCTCGCTCTCGCTCTCGCTCTCTCGCTCTCTCAGTGCATGCTGGGAATGAGATTGGAGAGATTGGAGAGGTTGGAGATTGGAGGTGTAGTGAGTTTTTTTTCTATCTTTATCTGTCTATTTTGTTCATTTGTTTATGGGATATTGTATTATAGTGTAGTGTTGGGTTGCTGTGTGTTTTTGGTGTGTATAGGGTTAAGTGGGAGTGTTTTGTTTGTTTGGCAGTCGGCCAGGCTGTTTTGCTGGTTGACGTCAGACGCCAGTATGGACTTTTCCAAAATTGGTAGAAAGCATGGTATCAAGATATCTGTTTCTAATGTGTCAGTAGAGGACTGCAGTATGGCAGTTGGAAATATTGTCGGACATAGAAATATTAAATCAGCTGCGAGAATGAACGGAGGAGTGGTGATTTTTCTTGATTCATTGGACAAGGTGCGGACACTGGTTCAATCAGGGATCAGTGTTGATGGGGCTTTTCTTTCTGTTGAGCCTCTCTCCACACCAGGCAGAAATGTCTTTATTTCCAACGTTCCGCCGTTCATCAGTGACAAACTATTGATAAGTCAACTAGCACGACATGGGAGGATAATTTCCCCTATAAGAAAAATGTCGTCAGGATGTAAATCTCCGCTTTTGAAGCATGTTGTCTCACTTTTAATGATTCTAAACAACAGCGGAGAGGAGCTTGAGTTGGTTTTTAAGATAAAGGTTGATGAGTTTGATTATGTGGTTTTTGTGAGTTCTGGAAATTCGGGAAAGTGTTTCAAATGCGGGGAAGAGGGACATATTTCCCGAGAATGTGCAGGGAAAGGGGTAAGGCAACCTGCGCCTCAGCCCCAAGAGGAGCGCGGCGCTGGGCTCAGCGCAGGTGTGGAGGAGGGAAGAGTGTGGCAGCGCGGAGCTGAGAGCAGTGACAACAACAGTGTCCCGCTACAGACCGTCAGCAGTGTCGGTAGTGTCCCTTTGCAGGCCGTCGGCAGTGTAGACGGTGTCCCGCTGCAGACCGTCAGCAGTGTAAACAGTGTCCCCTTTGCAGAACGTCAGTAGTGCAGCAGATAGTATCCAGCTGCAGGGCCACAGAACCGGTGTAGCAGGTACGGAGCAGAGCCTTGGTACAGAGGAGGGAGGAGTGAGGGACGCTGCCCCCCCCCTCAACTAGTGGCGACTGTGGGGTAACAGGGGGTGGTGCGGGTGGTGCAGGTACAGAGGAGGGAGGGGTGGGAGACGCTGTTCCCCCCTCAACCAGTGGTTGTGTAGGTAAGGAGGTGGGAATCAGAGATGCTGCCCCCCCTTCAACAAGTGGCGAGGTAACAGGGGAGAGCAGAGTTTTTTTTGTCCCCCCAAGCCCAACACCGCGTCAGGGTAAAAAAAGGAATAAGAAAATATGACAAGTGAAGTAATAGGAGAAAAGCTGAATGTGGTGGACAATGTAAACAGTCAGACAGTGGATGGCGTGGTGGGAAGTGATGGAGGGGTGGGCTCTCAGGATAAGGAAGGAGTGACAAGTTTGGTCAAAGAGAGTCAGGAGGGTGTAGAAGACACAGGTTCCTCTCAGTCCAGCATGGACGAGGATGAGGTTGAAAAACAATGGGGTGAGGTTGGAAAAACAATGGGGGGATGACCTCAAGTGTTGAGGAATATGAGTTCCCAAATGCTTCTCAAGTGTCTGATTCACACGGAAACATTTTTATGCAGTCAGAAGTTCCTGCACACAACAAAAAATTTGAGAAGTGTCAAAGTTGGAAGATTTTTTTTGAAGATTTAGAGATGTTTATTTCTCAGCAAGGACTCAAATGAGGTTGAAGAACAATGGGGGGTACACTTCCCAGGAAGTTTTTAGACTGAGAAAAAATTGTGCAGAAGCTCAGGAAACTGAATAATATAATGTTACCATGATAATGGAGCTTCTGATGTGTGGAGCCTGGCTGGACATTCAGGAAGGGAGTAGACCTGGGCTTGGACAGTGTCTGCAAGCAGTTGGGACCATGACACTGAAAGATGTTGTGAATGTAGCCGGGTCAGAGGAAGTGGCTTCTTTATTGGGGCTGAGGACGGCCTGTCACAACAGGGTCTGTCTGGACGATTGGACTGAAGCGCGGAGCGTTGTGGAACAATACCTGTTGCAGGATATTTTCGGTGGAACGGAAGGTCCTGATGAAGGGGATTTTTTTTTCATGCACTGGATATAAGAACTGACACAAATGGACTGACGGGACCCTTTTGGGTTGCTCATATGTTGTTCTTGATGACATGTTATGTGTTGAATGGAAGTATGGTTACTTTTTTTGTTTGGGTGGAGCTTCAATGTTTTTTGTATTTTAGCATTTTTTTTATTGTGAGATCTCATGTGGTTTTTAAGTGTGATGGGGACACATGTTGCCCGATATAATGTGTAGTTAGTTATTTAATTGTATTGACATACACATTGTACATTGTAATGAGAATTATGTAAATAAATGTTTTTCTAAAATCAAAAAAATATCTCTCTCTCTCTCCTCTCAACACTGTGACAGACCCTCTAAACACTGATAGACCCTCTAAACACTGATAGACCCTCTAAAGACTGTGATAGACCCGACAAACACTGTGATAGACCCTCTAAACACTGATAGACCCTCTAAACACTGTGATAGACCCGACAAACACTGTGATAGATTTATCACAGTGTTTAGAGGGTCTATCACAGTGTTTGTCGGTCTATCACAGTGTTTGTCAGGTCTATCGCAGTGTTTGTCGGGTCTGTCACAGTGTTTAGAGGGTCTGTCACAGTGTTTAGAGGGTCTATCAGTGTTTAGAGCCGTGGTCCCCAACCCGTCGATCTTGATCGACTGGTCGATCTTTGAGACGTTCCCTGTCGATCTTTCCCTGTCCCAAAAAAAATAGAAAGTGAGACAAATAAATACACAAATTGCACGCGTCCCTCTCCTCTCTCTCTCTCTCTCTCTCTCTCTCTCTCTCTCTCTCTCTCTCTCTCTCTCTCTCTCTCTCTCTCTCTCTCTCTCTCTCTCTCTCTATCTTTCTATCTCTCTGCGTGTCGCAGGCGCTGTATGAAAGTTACCAATCAGAGATAAGAGAATACGAAAGCGAAAGCGCTTCAGCACCGCTTATTCAAAGTGTTATTGGATGAGCTCGATGCCGTTTACGGAGACCTGCTTCTCCATGCTGATGTGCAGTGGTTGAGTCGCGGAAAAGTGCTGCAGCGATTTATCGACTTGCTGCCTGAGATCAAGATGTTCCTGTCGACAAGGAACGAGGAGCACAAAGGAACTGTCAGACAATGCGTGGCTACTGGACCTGGGGTTCCTGACAGACATAACCGCAAAACTGAACGCACTCAACTACGAGCTGCAGGGAAAAGACAGACACCTTCCCCACATGATAAGCGCAGTGAATGGGTTCAAGGCCAAGCTCGGTGTTTGGACCACCCACCTAAAGAATGGGAGGCTGATGCACTTTCCCAACCTGGAGAAAATGGCACAGGCATTGGAAGACAATGATGCTTTTCACCCTGAGCAGTACTGTGCTCACATGGACAAACTGGCAACAGAGTTCAATCTGCGTTTTGGTGAGTTCGATGTCATGGGAGATATTGCTGCATTTGTCTCAAACCCATTTGTGCCCATTGATATAGAGCAGGTAGCAGCCAAATTCCAGCAAGTATTTAATTTGCAAAGTGGAGTTGACATGGAGATGGTTGATTTACAAAATGACATAGAGCTGAAAGCCAGATCAAGGGACAGTGATTTTTGGGGGACTTGTCAGCAGAGAGAAGTTTCCTCTTCTCACTGCACTAAAAGTGAGTGCCTACTTTGGATCCACGTATCTCTGTGAAATGTCATTTTCACAGATGAAAATAATCAAATCAAAGTACAGGAGCCGCCTTACTGACAGACACCTCACAGACTGTCTCAGACTGGCAGTCAGTAGCTATGAGCCTAACTACAAAGCACTTGTAGACAGTATCCAGTCACAGCCATCACACTGACTTCACTTGAGTGAGAAACATGACTGTTTGTATGTGAAGTGATGCTGCAGTTAGCACTGACAGAGTACATATTACAGTTCTACTTATTTTTTTTATGTGAAGTCAAGTGATGCTGCAGTTAGCACTGACTGAGAACATATTACAGTTCTACTTATTTTTTGATGTGAAGTGATGCTGCAGTTAGCACTGACGGAGTACATATTACAGTTCTACTTATTTTTTGATGTGGAGTGATGCTGCAGTTAGCACTGACTGAGAACATATTACAGTTCTACTTATTTTTTGATGTGGAGTGATGCTGCAGTTAGCACTGACTGAGAACATATTACAGTTCTACTTATTTTTTGATGTGAAGTGATGCTGCAGTTAGCACTGACAGAGTACATATTACAGTTCTACTTATTTTTTATGTGAAGTGATGCTGCAGTTAGCACTGACAGAGTACATATTACAGTTCTACTTATTTTTTGATGTGAAGTGATGCTGCAGTTAGCACTGACAGAGTACATATTACAGTTCTACTTTGACTGCATGTAATTAGAATACAGGCAAATAAAAGTCATTTAGTTTAAAGTACAATTGTGGCTGTCTTTTTCTCTCAACGCTTCAATAGGTAGATCTTGCCTTCACCAAAAAAAAAGTGATCTTGGGCTTTAAAAAGGTTGGTGACCACTGGTTTAGAGGGTCTATAACAGTGTTTAGAGGGCTCTCTCTCTCTCTCTCTCTCTCTCTCTCTCTCTCTCTCTCTCTCTCTCTCCTCTCTCTCTCTCTCTCTCTCTCTCTCTCTCTCTCTCTCTCTCTCTCTCTCTCTCTCTCTCTCTCTCTCTCTCTCTCTCTCTCTCTCTCTCTCTCTCTTTCTCTCTCACCCTATCGTGTGCTCTATATCTTGCTCTCTCTCACTATCTATATCTTGCTCTCTCTCTCTCACCCTATCTTGTGCTCTATTTCTTGCTCTCTCTCCCTATCTATATCTTGCTCTCTCTCTCTCACCCTATCTTGTGCTCTATTTCTTGCTCTCTCTCCCTCTCTCACTCACTCTCTTTCTGTCTATGTCTCTCTCATGTCGCTCTGGCACTCGTATCTGGCTCTTCCCAATAAGCCAAAGGAAGCTGAGGTACCTTTCAGAATTTGTGGAGGGAGTGGAATGTAAATATGTAAATAGTTCTTTAGACAAAGTGAATTTGTAATTTTTATTTATTTGTTTGTTTATTTAGCATATTATATATGTGTAACATATTTTACAATACATAATTTTCTTTTAAAGCAAATTTGCATGTTATTTTATTGTTTGTTATTGTTATTATTATTATTATTGATGGTTAGCTAAGTTGTTTGTTTTAATTCTTTAGTGTGCACTTTACATTTCTTCTTAATTTTCTTTGAAAGCAAATTTGCACATTATTTTATTGTTTGTTGTTGTTATTATTATTATTATTATTATTATTATTATTATTATTATTATTATTATTATTATTATTATTGTGTGTTAGCTAAGTTGTTTATTTGTTTTAATTCTTTAGTGTTCACTTTACATTTATTCTTAGCTCTTGTTCTTGCTTGTAAAAAAATAAAGGTGCAGTACTTTACTGTATACCTGTTAACCCTTTCACAACCCTTTACTATCACACAACCGACGGTCGTGAAAGGGTTAACCTTCTGTGTATTGTCGCAGTGAAAAGGGTTAACCGGTTAGTAGCGCAGCGATGTTTTGATTTTGGGGGGGGGGGGGGGGGGGGGGGCGCGAGTGGTGTATCTCGCCTAGGGCGCCAAATGTGCTAGGTCCGCCCCTGAGTTGAATGGTGTATGACTTGCAAGATGCCTATTCGCAAAACAGATTACCGGTACGTCATCATTTTAATAGTTATTTTAATTGCAGCGCGGTGGTGTAGTGGTACCCAGGTGTGGTATCTCCCTGGCCTTTCTGTGTGGAGTTTGCATGTTCTCCCAGTGCTCGCTCACAAGGGTTTCCCCTTGAAAAACATGCAGAACAGATCGCTAACGCTGTCGTGTCCGTGACGGAGACAGAGAGAGCACTTGGAGTGGCCCACGCCACAGCCCATGTCTGCTTCCGGCTGCCCTTGGCGGGAAGGATGATGTGATCGGTCAAGCATTTCATCTGCGTCCCAATGCATGTGTGTGTGTGTGTTCCTGTGTGTCTGCCATCTTACATGTGTGTGTTGCTGTATGACAAATAAAGACTTCTTCTTCTTCTTCTACATGTCATGAAACATGTGACCTTTGACCAGTCACCATCAAGATCACTGCTAGCTCCACCTGAGCATTACTGGAACTCTGTCTCTATTCCATCGCTCTCTTTCTCTAGATCTCACCCTTTCTTACTCTCTTCCGCTACCCTGGCACGTTCAGCACTCTGTCTTTCTCCCTGTCTGTCTCTCTGACTCTGTCCCTCGTCCGACCTCTCTCTATTTCTCTCTCTGTCTCATTGTGAAACGTTCTCTTCTTGCCTTTTGTTACGAAAAGGGCATTTTGGTCTGCAGGAAGACACAACACCATTGTGCTTGGTCTCTCACTGTCCCTATTGTTTTAGCTCCTTCTCCTCTCATCCGTCTCTCCCTATCATCTTCTATTATGAATTGTTCCTCTTGTCTTCGTTTTTTTCAACCCCCCCTCACTCCGGTGTGTTCCGATGCTATGGCTAGCATGGCAATACACCTTGATCTAATCTCGGCCGAACAGAGCTTCCCACGTGCTCCCGTCTCGCAGCAAGATTCCCCTTCGGAAGGCCAGCTATTCTAGCGTGACCCTCGCTGGTGCGCTTGCCAGTGCCGGGGTTAATTGAAAATCAATTCATGATGTGGAGGAGGGGTGCGGTTGTTAGGGAGGTCTGTGAAAGACAGGGCCTTATTCATATTAATTTAACCTGTTAGAAATGGGAAAATACACATTTTTCCCGTGACTTACCTGGCTTAATAAAGGTTAAATAGATATTGGATTTCAATTTTGGTTTGATTTGATTTGAGTGGTTTAGAATAAGAATGACCCTCAAGCTATTGGACTAACCTGTTAAATTGGTCCTTCTCCTCCCACTCGCTCTTTTCCTTTATTCCCGTTTGCTTCCCCCTCTCCTTCCATCCTTTCTTTCTTTCTACCCCTGTCACTCATATCATCCCCTCATCCCTCCCTGCATGCATCTCTCTCTCCCACCTTCCATTCCTCCCTCTATACGCCCCCCCACCCTTACCTGCCTCCATCCCTTCCCTCCTCCACCCGCCTCCATCTCTCTCTTCTTCCCACCATCTCTTCCTCTCTCTCTCTCTCTCCCTCCCTCACACTTTGTCCTTTCCCCTCCTTCCAGGCCTTTCATGCCTTCGCCCAGAGAGCCGGTTCTGGACCGGAGAGCTTCCGTGGTCTGGAGGGCTTCCTGACTCTGGGTCTAGACCTCGGTCCTGACCTCGACACCGGACCTCTGGGACCCCGGACACAAACACCACCAGGCAGCCACTATAACTCCCCTAAACTCAGCACAGGTGGGTTAGGAAAATAACGATGTTGCTGTGTGTGTGTGTGTGTGTGTGTGTGTGTGTGTGTGTGTGTGTGTGTGTGTGTGTGTGTGTGTGTGTGTGTGTGTGTGTGTGTGTGTGTGTGTGTGTGTGTGTGTGTGTGTGTGTGTGTGTGTGTGTGTGTGTGTGTGTGTGTGTGTGTGTGTGTGTGTGTGTGTATGACTCATGCTGTATCTGAATGTAGTGTCA
>NC_140165.1:222499495-222514495 GCF_963971535.1 Notolepis coatsorum
ACAACAAAATACCACTTACAGCTCCTTTAATCTACACACATACCTGTGGCTCCTGGGGCCTTTGGTGGTCCGGGGCCTGTGATGCCTGGTCATTAATCCAGGCATGGGTACAGGAGTGTGCGTCCGTGCAGTATGTATGTGTGCGTCCGTGCAGTATGTATGTGTGCGTCTGTGCAGTATGTGTGCGTCCGTGCAGTATGTGTGCATCCGTGCAGTATGTGTGCGTCCATTTCGCCTGTTTGATCCCCACCGTGTTCTTCTTTTTCAACAGTGCAAATAGCAGCTGGTACTAAGTAGAGTTTGGCTGACTGTTAACCCTTTCACTGCCACACGACAGAAGGTTAACCCTTTACTATCACACCAAAGGGTTAACCTTCTGTTACACGCACACACGCACACACACACACACACACACACACACACACACACACACACACACACACACACACACACACACACACACACACACACACACACACACACACACACACACACACACACACAGTCATGCACGCTACTGGTGTGGCACTCTCTGGATGTAATTTACAGTGAACAGGTGGGGATGGATCTTCCATCTGATTCAATTTGATGTGGCCCACAGTTAGAGGGCTGAAAAACTACTCATTCTACTGACTACCTGACTCTCTCTCTCTCTCTCTCTCTCTCTCTCTCTCTCTCTCTCTCTCTCTCTCTCTCTCTCTCTCTCTCTCTCTCTCTCTCTCTCTATCTCTCTCTCTCTCTCTCTCTCTCTCTCTCTCTCTCTCTCTCTCTCTCTCTCTCTCTCTCTCTCTCTCTCTCTCTCTCTCTCTCTCTCTCTCTCTCTCTCTCTCTCTCTCTCTCTATCCCCCTAGGATCCTCAAGCCTCTCTGAAAGATCTACACCAACACTCTCTCAACCTGTCGGCACAGACCATTGCTCTCTCTCCCGACCTCTCTCTGGATCCCGCTCTCGCCCTATGCCCATTCCCCGTTCTGCAGCGCGAAGTCCAGTGTCGCGTCTGCCATCACGTCGGTTGTCCGGTTCAATATCCCGTCCGCTGTCGGGTACAATGTCCCGTCCGATGTCCCGTCCGCTGTCGGGTACGATGTCCCGTCCGTTGTCGGGTCCGATGTCTCGCCCGTTGACGCGTGCGGGCCAGGAGATCATGGAGATCTGTGATGTGGATCCAACCGGCTGTCAAGACGCTGATCTGGACAGAGACGCAGACACACACTCTCTCTCCTGTCTGGAGCAAGAACTACAGCTCATGACCAAAGGTAGAACTAATTAGTGGACGTACACATACTGTATATAACACACAGACTCACATGTACACACACACACACACACACACACACACACACACACACACACACACACACACACACACACACACACACACACACACACACACACACACACACACACACACACACACACACACACACAGTGATACAGATCCAGCACTGAAAAGTCAAACCTCTGCTGCTCCTCTGCTGCTCCTCCACCACTCCACGGGCCAAACTGATTTTGTGACTCCTATTGTTCTGGACCGGGCCAGATTTCACACCTCCACTGCCTCCCACAGTGTATCAGGCTGGTGAGACTTTTTCATCTTACATTTTTATTCGTCCCAAACGTCCCAGCTCCATCCGACTCCTTAGCTTTTTTCACTGTTTACTTATGATGCATTACAACACTAATACATGTATATGGGCAGTACCCCAAGTCAGACTGCCCATATAAAAATTATCTTGGGGGTCTGAGGGCAGTAGTCCCCTGGATGAGCACTTAAGTTAAGTACCCTCCCTTTGTTCACTTTGGGAGCCAGCCACCAGCCCCCGAAATATAACACCTGAGTGCTAGTTCTAAAGTGGCAGAGGACAGCAGAAGAGCAGCAGAAGGGATCTGAATTTTCAGTGCTGCATCTGTACATACAGTCCTATTCTCATTCCTGTCTTATTACTTGTGTTGCACATCGCTGCAGGCATGACCCCCGCATTTCACTGTATGCTTGTATGCCGTGACAAATAAAACTCTTGACATGACTTGACTACTGTACAGTACAAACATGGTCATAATGAATGTTGTGCCGACTGGCTGTACTTCTACCACAGACTCAGAGACGATGGCCTTGATTGCTGTCAGGAGAAACCATGCAACCAAAGCTCAGCACAGCAGAGATGACCTCACAAGGTGGGTAACACACACACACACACACACACACACACACACACACACACACACACACACACACACACACACACACACACACACACACACACACACACACACACACACACACACACACACTCTGCCCTGAGCACACACTCCTCATCTATAAATCAAGATTGCATGCTAAGTTACTAACTTAGGATTCTGGACACTGGCACTAAGGTTCAATCCCCAGACCTTTTCCAATCCATTTATATGAAGCCCCCTTCAGATTAGGGAGGCTACTTCTGCACCAGCTCAGGTTGAGAGGTAACATTATATATCAGCCATGGGGAATTTGTAGCAACACTTTACTTTAAGCCCCCACATGTAGCAATAATACATCATATTATGTCACTGTCAGATTAGTTGTGTGGACACCTGGAGCTCACATCAAAGGGACATGGGTCTGTTGAAGTTGGCATTGCTGTTTGGGGGGCATTATGGCTCACGTAATACATTCATAGTGTGTAGTTCCATAGTAAAAGTATGTATAGTCATGTTAGACTTTCTTTATCCTCATCATTAGGGCACAAGTATCTTGTATTTTATTTATTATAACACATTAGCATGCGAAGACTACATTTCCCATTTGTTGCCATTTGTTCCCACACCCTGGTAGCTCCCTGCATGGGGTTTTGTTTTGAAGAAGCAAAGAGAGGGTTATTTTAGCTGTAATTAATCTCTTCCACCCGGAGCCTATTTTCTGAAAATCTGCCTAAAATATATACCTAGGTAAATGGAATATTGCTCCACTTCTGCATATTCTTGGTATCTAGGGACATCTATGGACCTCAGTGAATGTATTCACAGTGTCAGAAATATTGTGTCTATTACTAGGCTTTCTCAAATTGTGATGAAATAAAGGAGAATATGAATTATGATTTTTCTTTGCATCTTTCACAGTGAATAACACCATGCTAATAATAACCAAACATTAAAAACGGCCACTGATCTTGTTCAGTACCTCATGGGTACACAAAATCTAAGGAAATGGATAAAGGGAAGATGATTAAACAGAAGGTTCTATAGATACTGTACTGAATTCTCCCATCCGGACCAATGCAATTTGAAATATTATTATAGAATATACAATAGCAGGCTTATAAATTACCTTATTATAGCCAATTCGCAAAAAGAAAATTCAACTTATTATTTTTATTCAGCACAAAATCAAGACAGTACAGATGTGCAGATATACCTTACAACACGTTCTCAAATAACATCATGTCTGTACTGTATCATTAAGAGACCGCTATGCCTGGGGAAGGGGAAGGGGTGTGGGGGAAATATAAAAACAGATAAACCAGAATATACTACATGTGTGGATGAACCCACCAGTAAGTGTTGAAACAAAGACAGATTTAAGAAGTAAAAATAATAATAATGATGATATAGTGATATTTGTAGTTACAGTTTAGATGCAATCATGGTTGTATATTGAAGGCATGAGAAACACATTTAGATTAGGTAAGTATTACTGGTGAGATAAATCAAACTGTTTTTTTAAGAAAATGACAATGAAATGGGAAATAAAATAGAAAATAATAAGATGAAAATAAAAATAATACGGTGCCTTTATAGCCCTATACGCTCTATGCAAGCCCACTTTCTATCGAACTGTTCACCTTGCAACCTGACCAGATGAGTCATCCTCTCCATGTCCTGAATTTCTTTAACTTTGTTTAGCCATTGGTTATGTGTTGGGGGACTGGCATTCAACCAATTAATTGTGATCATTTTCTTGGCAGCCGTTAACCGTATTTGAAGAAGATACACACTTTTCCTTCCCTCAACGCCCTCCGGTATGACTCCGAGGATGGCAGATTTGAAATCTTGTGGAATGTCCATGTAGAATACTTTTTTTTACATCCCTGAATACATCATCCCAGAAGTGGCATAATTTTGGGCATGTCCGGAAAATGTGTGTATGGTTACCTATTTGTTCACATCCCCTCCAGCATTCGCTTGTGGGAGTCGTACCTGCTTTAGCAGTCAATAAGGGGGTCTTGAAAAACCTACTAATGACCTTCCATTTATATTCTCTCCAGGAATTAGAATTAGTCACCTTATGTGCTTCAGTACAAGCACCGAACCACTCCTCTTGTGAGATCTCCTGTTGGAGCTCAGCCTCCCACTTCAACTTAATGTATAGCGAGTTGTTGGGGTTCATTGATTAGGTTTTGTTATACAACGGCATGCAAATTTCTCTATTCTGATTGGCTGAAACAGTCCATTTACACGTATGTATCCTTCATAATCCACGCTCCTGGTCCCAGGACCCGCCCACCACCGAATCACATCACTCCGCCGGATCACTCCGTCGGAAAAAACAAGATGGCGGACAATAATCTTTAACAAATGGATATGTTGATAGCGTCATAACGACTAAATATAAAGCGATTCTGTCAAGGGGAACGTGTTAGCCCTTTAAACAATGTTGGATGATGTAATTGATGGGTCTTGAGGCAATCTAGAACAAAAGAAAAATCGCGGTTTGATTGATAGATTAATTGATTGATTTAAATTTCTACTTCCTTCTTGCTACTGACTGCAGCGTTCTCTCTCACTGTCCGACGCGTCACGCTGGCGTACCCACAAACACACACATACACACACACACACACACACACACACACACACACACACATACACACACACACGCACACACACACTGTGACACACACACACACACACACACACGCACACACACACACACACACTCCTGTCTGCAACAGCGGGAGAGTCAGACTGAGAGAGAAGCAGCGCTGTTTTAAGTGAGCATGGTCTATTGAATTGATTGATTGGTTGATTGCTAATTTTATTACTGTACCCCTGGTTTCCAACTGGTTAAGTTTAGGCTAAAAGAAATAAATAAAAAAATAGGGCGAAGAAAACGTTTTTTTCCTATGCATTCCCTTAACAATTGTGTGTATTGAGCCGTACTGTATTGTACCCATTCTGCATCTGGTAATAAAATTTTCAATCAATCATTCCAATAATACACAGTTGGATGTGTTAGTTGGTTGGATGCACTTCAAGCTGCTTCCACATGAGGCAACTTCTCTCAATCATTCCAATAATACACAGTTGGATGTGTTAGTTTGGTTGGATGCACTTCAAGCTGCTTCCACATGGAGTTGTGGGAACTACTTTTTCTGGCGGATGGTTTTTTCAATAAATCTTCGATTAATGTGTGTTTATTGTATAGAAATAAGGTTGGATGAATCTGGCAGTTGTATAAAAGCTTTACACCACGTGCAGTCGTGATTTGTGACCAATAAACCATGCCTAGGGGGGTCTAACGACCCTCGGCTGCGCCTCGGGCCTAACAACCACCCCTAGGCATGGTTTATTGGTCACAAACCACTCCTGCGTGTGATGTAATGCTTAAATATAATTTAGAAATAAATTTTTTTATTGGAACATCAATTTGGATATCGGCTATAAAGCGTTCTATTGCAGAAGGGTGTCGAATTTTGTCCCAATCTTCCTGATTTTCAAAAAGAATTCCTTAATTGGAGAAATCTGAAAAAGTCAGTATAAGGCTAAACTCCACTCTGAGTTGTTCAAAAGATTTAAGCTGGCTGGAGTGGATAAGTTGGTGAACAAATTTCAGACCCTTTGTCCTCCAACCACTGAATCCTGCATCCAAAGTTGATGGTGTAAAGTCCCCAATGAAACCAATTGAGGTCAGGCCCGATGTTAAAGGAAACCTGAACTCTTTCTGGACCTCTCCATATTTGTATCGTAAATCTGAACCACACACCTATTGAGTCTTCCCTTATCTTATGTCCAGAGAATAATAATGTAGTAAGTTGTTTCTGTGTAGATAAATCTTTTTTCCATTTTTTACCATCTTGATGACAAATCATCTGTGATCCAGGTGTGCAAGGGTCTAAGTTGAGAAGCCCAAAAATAATATTTGAGATTAAGGAGGGCCAAACCGCCAGCAGTTTTGGCCAGCTGCAATGTTTTGAAAAGCACTCTAGGTAATTTCCCCTGCCATATAAAACGTGAGAGTAATCGATTTAGTAAATTAAAAGTGGGGTTATCAATTGGGATGGGCAGCATTTGAAACGGATACAGTAGTCTAGGGAGTATGTTCATTCTGATTATTTCCACCCTCCCTATCAAGGAGAGAGGCAGAACAGTCCATCTATCCACATCCTCTCTGATCTTATTGATAAGCCTGGTGTGGTATAGTTGGCTTTATACAATTGGTCAAATGTGGGTGGTATGGTAATGCTTAAATATTTAATACCAGTACTTGGCCATTTAAAAGGGAAGAGGGATCTGGCCTGTTGAGAAATGTTCCCCCCAATAGCCAGTGCCTCTGTTTTATCTATGTTGATTTTATATCCAGAGTAATAACCAAATGTTTTAATTTAACTCATAAGGCATGGAATCGACCTCACTGGATCGGATAGGTAGAGGAGGACATCGTCCGCATACAATGAAATCTTATGGTCTTCCCCACCCACTTTCACTCCCCTAATATTCACCTCTTCCCTTATCAACTGGGCCAGCACCTCTATTGAAATATCGTATACAGTAGAGGAGAAAGACTGCAACCCTGCCTAACTCCCCGTTGTAGGCTGAAAGGGGTAGAAATGTTGCCATTCCCACGCACAGAGGACTTCAAAATATTATAATACTCTAATATAATTAATAAATATTGGGCCAAAACCAAATTTTTCTAAAGTTTGAAATAGAAATTCCCACGAAACCCGGTCAAAAGCCTTTTTGGCATCCAACCCTAAGACCATTGCTTCATCCTGACCCTTCTGGGAAAACGCCATCACATTCAAGAGCCTTCGTATATTATTACCAGAATATCTGCCTGTGATGAATCCTGTTTGATCAAGGTGTATAATTTATTTTATAACTGAGTTCAGCCTTGTTAGAAAATCCATCCGGACCTGGACTTTTATTATTTTTAAGATTTCTAATTACTTCTCTAATTTTAAATTTAAAAAGGGGGGTCTCTCTCCTTGCCTTTCTGATAAGCCCTCCAGTTGCCCTCTCTGTGGGTGCTTTTACATGCACATCGACATTCCTGTATCGTCCAGGATACTCTAGTGTTGTCTTTGAGTCAATCCCGTTTTACTAACCGCTGGGGATAAAAACTTGTATACCAGGCCATGAGAAACCCAAATATGATTGACCCTGATGTTACCCAGCCCACGTAAACGCCTTATACTGTACTGTTTACTGTAGAATCTTTGTGGTCGGTGTGGGTTCTGTTTCCATATAGTAACACTCGCAACGTTCTGTTTACTCCTGTATAGAGCCATATTGGTCAACAGGATATGAAGATATTGGAATATAGATGTGCATGTAAACACACTTGTGTGTGTGTCTCCATTCTACTCTCACGGTGGCACCTTGAGAAGCTGCGATACCAGGGTTTGGGTCCCTTCCTGCTGCTTTGTGTGTGTGTCCATGTGTCTATGTGTAGCTCTATGCCTCTTTACTGTATAAGTTCGTCTGACTCCATACTTGGTTCATAGTTGACATGTGAAAACTTTTTTTATTTTCTTTGGTGAGTGTACTTGAGATACACGTTCATATTTAACAATGATGCATAGAAATGTAATGCCCTGGCCTAGAGCCTACTTACTTGCTCCTGTTATGGCCAAAACTCTCTCATATCTGTTCTACATTGTGTGTTTCTATCCATAGATGCTCCCATGTCAATCGTGCAATGGTGCTTTATTTTATTTATTTATTTTTGGAAGGAATGAGCTGCATGGCAGTGTTTTTTTTCTCCACAATGTAGGCTGTTCACTGGCTGAATGTTCAGCGTTACAATAGAAAATGTGATTGTATAGAGCTAACCTGACCTCCCGTCACACACGACTTCACCGGACCGTTAACGTCACCCGTCTCCCGACGCCACACGTTTCCATCTCTTTCTAATGAATGTTCTGTAAATGTCGTCCTCTATCGAACAGACCCCTGATTATGCTGCTGAAAATCATTTGCCTACGTGTTGCAGACGATTCCGTAATAGCCATACTATACCGGTCCCCGTAACATTACAGCCAGCCTATCAAGACGCAGAGATCTTATTCCAATCAGGAGAGCTGACCCCAACTTTGCTGAGCGAAAAAAGAAAAACACACCGCTGAGCGCACGCCACAGAGGAGGGACATTCCTGGTTTACAGAGGTGAATTCTGGGAGATGAGAGGAGTTTTTAATTGAAAGGAGTGAGAAACACTGGGGTTGGACTGTGAAGAAGAGAGAAAAAAGGAGCAATTTGATGTCACTTTGAAAAGGCCTGATGTCACTTTGTATAAAGGTTTGATTGATTTGACTGTTTATCTATTTTCGTTAATTTCTTTTATTGTTGGGGTCATTTGTAGTTACTCGTTACATTACTTCCGTGACGCGCCCATAATTGCTTGCTTTCTTGTGAATGATCACGTCAGGGCAGCAACACTTCAAGGGGCTTTCAAAGCAGACTCCCAGGCTGCCACAATGACAGAGCAGCGCTGGTGCGAAAGCTCATTAACTAAAACCAGCGGCTTTTCCCCCCGCAGCAGTTTGGTAACCAGGCTACTTCAGTTTTGATCAAACGCACATCTGGCTTAAATTGACGAAGGACAGTCTTTCTTTAAACAACTCGTCGCTGTGCTGTCACGTTGACAGCAGGTGTTTCAAGAGAGTTGAGGTCGTCTTCTTCAAAGTAGAAAGCGGGAGAAGTCGCAGCTCCTCTCGCAGGCGCACTCCAAAAGGATGAAACGACGCCAATGATTTACTCTTAAACTTTACTTCTACCCAATAGGGTCAAGGATCGTCCTGCCTCCAGGAGAGACACACGGCATCCTAAGTGAAGAAGACGCCTCGGTGCCGTTTCATCCTTTTAAAGAACTGCCTTCTGACACTGGATTCTCTTAACAATGCGCACCTAAGCCTCGAGCACAGTTTGGATAGATGACAGATCAACAATGATGTTCTTGTCATCTTTGGTTTTGACAAAATCAATGTAATGGAGCAATACGTTTTTTTTTGATGGGGTGACTAATAGTGTTACTGAAACAGAGGTAGTAACATGCTTCTAACACGCTAAGCACTGTAATGGTGGTACTGAAACAGAGGTAGTAACATGCTTCTAACATGCTAAGCACTGTAATAGTGTTACTGAAACAGAGGTAGTAACATGCTTCTAACACGCTAAGCACTGTAATAGTGTTACTGAAACAGAGGTAGTAGCATGCTTCTAACACGCTAAGCACTGTAATAGTGTTACTGAAACGGAGGTAGTAACATGTTTCTAACATGCTAAGCACTGTAATAGTGTTACTGAAACAGAGGTAGTAACATGCTTCTAACACGCTAAGGAGGTAGTAACATGCTTCTAACACGCTAAGCACTGTAATAGTGTTACTGAAACAGAGGTAGTAACATGCTTCTAACACGCTAAGGAGGTAGTAACATGCTTCTAACACGCTAAGCACTGTAATAGTGTTACTGAAACAGAGGTAGTAACATGCTTCTAACACGCTAAGGAGGTAGTAACATGCTTCTAACACGCTAAGCACTGTAATAGTGTTACTGAAACGGAGGTAGTAACATGCTTCTAACACGCTAAGGAGGTAGTAACATGCTTCTAACACACTAAGCACTGTAATGGTGTTACTGAAACAGAGGTAGTAACATGCTTCTAACACGCTAATCACTGTAATAGTGTTTCTGAAATGGAGGTAGTAACATGCTTCTAACACGCTAAGCACTAATAGTGTTACTGAAACGGAGTTAGTAACATGCTTCTAACACGCTAAGGAGGTAGTAACATGCTTCTAACACACTAAGCACTGTAATAGTGTTACTGAAACGGAGTTAGTAACATGCTTCTAACACGCTAAGCACTGTAATAGTGTTACTGAAACAGAGGTAGTAACATGCTTCTAACACACTAAGCACTAATAGTGTTACTGAAACAGAGGTAGTAACATGCTTCTAACACGCTAAGCACTGTAATAGTGTTTCTGAAATGGAGGTAGTAACATGCTTCTAACACGCTAAGGAGGTAGTAACATGCTTCTAACACGCTAAGCACTGTAATAGTGGTACTGAAACAGAGTTAGTAACATGCTTCTAACACGCTAAGCACTGTAATGCTGTTACTGAAACGGAGGTAGTAACATGCTTCTAACACGCTAAGCATGCTGCCCCCTCTGTGTTTCTATTGTATAGCTGTGATGAACACTTTGGCCTTTCTATACAACGCATATTAAAAAAACTACTCTCCTAACGTGTCATAAGTGGTTATGATCATCCTCAACGACACACTAGAGATATTCGCCCGGTTTCCACGCCCGCTCTCACATCCCGAGGAAAGCACACAGCGTCCTCTCCGAGTGTGTATGGAGTGTGACTCGCCCGCCCTCCGTCTGTCCTTTCACCGCGATCAGCGCCGTGTAATCCACCGTTTTTCTTGGCCCTCCACTCCGTCATTCCATTGGTCATGTCGGGGGTTGTAATCCTTCTCCTTTTTGTCCTCTCCCTCTCGCCGTCGGATATGTGGAGTGTGTAATGGAACATTAGACCGGCAGAAAGACTTCAGCATCGACAGCGTGTTGGGCGCCGGGCCTTAATGTGCCTCTTTTACATGCTTTACAGAAACTGTGGGTGTGTGTCTGTCACACTGCGTGGTTTGTGTGCGTGTGTGTGTGTGTGTGTGTGTGTGTGTGTGTGATAGGGTGTAATCTGCGCTGTAGGCCCTGTGCTGAACGGAGCGCTGTGGATATCACACTGAGATGTGTAATAACCGGATTAACGCACACTACACAGGGGGCATCTAAAACAGCTACTTACAGGCCTCCGACACACACACATACACACACACATACACACACACACACACACACACACACACACACACACACACACACACACACACACACACACACACACACACACACACACACACACACACACACACACACACAGCCTATTAAGTATTGCAGTGCAGGTGTCGACCTTGGCCATCATTTAGCCACCACAGGTGCGGAGTCCCGTCTCTCTGTTTGACATGTTCCGTCTTTTCATCTCCTCCTGCTCACACCTCACCTCCTCGTACATGCCAACAGTCTCCTGTGGTTCCGGGGCGGCCTAAGTGAATCTCATATCTTTAAATGAAGTACTGACCTAAGTCTTTATAGTACTTTAGGTCAGAAGTAGTGGACTCTGCACCAATAAAGGACCAGCCTGGCTGAGGAATACAGATAAGAACACGTATTCCCGCCATCTGGAACGTGGCCGGGGGAACCAACCCTCTCATCCACCGGCCAAAGCGATATAGCAGCCAAGATCAGTTTTAGAATAGATCAAATGCTGTTTGTTTACCTGCCAATGTGTCTAGTGGAGTAGACTAACGTACCAATCACGGATAACACGTACCAGCCTTTAGTTAGAGGGACCGCTGGTAGTTTCATCCTGATCTGAATAACAGTATAAAGACTCACTGCCACACTGGATTCCCAGTGTAAATGTTTACCTTGTCTGCTGCACAGGGACGGAATAGGCAGGTGATGGGGGACTTGGTATTGGCTACTCCTCAAAGTGTCGGCACACAAGTACTTATGTGCACACACACACACACACACACACACACACACACACACACACACACACACACACACACACACACGAACACACCCTTCTTCAAAACACATCTGTGTTCCCATACATACAGTGTAGTCCCCGGTGGATTGGGTAAGTCCGGCTCCGCTCTAAGGCCAGTATAGTGTGTGTATCCATACTGATGTGGACCTGCATATAATCCTTCTATATACCTACTATACACCTGCATATAACCCATATAACTGTATTATAGCATACAATAATGTTGTTATACCATATATATATTTATTCATATGTATATTTATGACTACTACCATACTGTCTTTATACCTCTATCACGTACATATTAATATTACAACTCTGTACATACATCTGATTAGCACTATTACTGAGTAGTACTAATTTATACATTTTATACCCAGTTGTCACCTGTACAGTGTATATTGCTATTGCACTTTACTGTTACATTTCCACTCTGGTTGGATGCCAAGCTTCTTTTCGTTAGTACTGTACTTGTGCTGTATAATGACAATATATTTAAATCCCACCGATTTACTTCCTGTTCTAATTTTATTGGCTGTGTTTACATCGTGCTGCCCAATCACAGGTCAATCCCAACCCTTTCAACTCAGGCAGGGCTTTGAGAGGCTAATCATGTCAACCTGCTGATTTTCTGATTGGTGGATTTGATGTTCCAGGGGCGGAGTCAGCGAGGATGAAAAGGAGGAGGAAAAGGAGGCTCAGAGAGATCGGCAAAGTGTCCTGCTGCTATCCTGAGAGACACACACATACGCACACACACACACACACACACACACACACACACACACACATACACATACTGTACACCAGTGGCGGCCTGTCCATCCTACCGTGGGAGGAGGAGTGGATTTATTTGTCAAATAAATTCTGAAATACTCACTTTTGGTGAGTTGTTCTACATTTAGGTAACATTAATGAACAAAGGGACGGCTACAGTATGTAAATTGTAAAGCAAATTTTCTTTTTATTCCAGTCGATCATAATGTCATGATCATACTACATTTCACTATGAATTGAAAATGGGGGACCCTGATGTAAACAAAGGCGAAATGTATTTGCTTCTTCTATTTACATTGGCTGCGACGATACAGTGATGCGCACAGTGTGCGCGTTAAGTCTATGCGCCCAGTATTAGGGGTACTCTATCAGGAGAGAGAGAGTGACGTCATGTGAATCACGCACAAAACAATGATTTATATTTGATATATTAACGTTATTGTGCATTTGAAACACAAACATACTTAAAATGAGTTATTATTCATTTTAAACATGTTTATTTTATTTTTAGGGGTCGAAAATATAAAATCAAAAAACAAAATGTCTTCTTCTCCTTCTCTCTTCACCAGGGGGGGCGGCGCCCCAACGCCCTCTATCGGCCGGCCGCCACTGCTGTACACACACACATGTGATATGGTAGATACATCACACAACGTCAACATGATTTATAATATGAGCACTATATGCCTTAGCAATGTATAACTTGCTGAATAGCTAAAAGCACAATCAAAATGGACCTGTTTCTATGGGATTGGAGCACATAGCTACTACAGAGGCTCTAGCAATCTCACTGTCTGTTATTTACATGCTGTTAAAAGCCCAATACTGGTTTGATATCATTCATTAGTTATTACCTGTTGTTACCTGTACCTCCCCCTTGACATAGTTCCCTCTGTTCTTCTCAAAGAAGTATTTCCCACAACTGGCCCCAGCATCCTCTCTATCATAAACACCTCCCTAGTCACTGGTACCGTTCCAACCTGCTTCACACATGCAGTGGTCCAGCGCCCTTCTGAAAAAACCCAACCTAGACTCCACCCAGCTCAATAATTACAGGCCAATCTCCAAGCTCCCATTATCAAAGGTCCTTGAAATGGCTATCTCCCAGCTGTCTCCCTACCTGCACTTAAACAACATCCTGGACACATTTCAGTCAGGTTTCAGAGCCAACCACAGCACAGAATCTGCCCTGCTGTCCTTATGCTCTTAGACCTCAGTGCAGCTTTCGATACGATAGACCATGCTATTCTCATTGACCGTCTTCACCAGGCAGTTGGTGTCAGTGGCACAGCCCTATCATGGTTCACCTACTACCTCAGTGATAGAAGCTTCTCCGTTAATATCGGAAACTGCTCCTCCCCCTCTGCCTCTCTCTTGCGGGGTTCTGCAAGGCTCCATCCTTGGCCCTATCCTATTCTCCCTATACATGCTCACCCTTGGTCTGATCATTAAAAAACACAACATCTCTTTCCATTTTATGCCGATGACACTCAGGTCTATCTCCCCATGAAACCCAACAATATAAACAATCTCGACAGTCTTCGTTCCTGCCTAGACGACATCAAATGCTGGATGGCACAATTTTCTACAGCTCAATCAATCAAAGTGTGAAATCCTCCTTTTCGGCCCTCCGAACCAAACCAGTGTCATTGCCAGCAGCCTGGGTAACCTGTCTCCCCTAGTCAAGCCCTTCGTTAAAAACCTGGGCGTGCTCTTTGACCCCGAGTTTTCCTTCAATAGGCAGGTAAACTCGGTGGTGAAGGGGTGCTTTTTCCAGCTCCGGTCCATAGCCAGTATCAAGGCCATTCTCTCCCCCTCAGACCTGGAAAGAGTAATCCACGCCTTCATATCTTCACGCTTGGACTACTGTAACTCCCTGTACCTGGGGCTTAATAAATCCACCATAGTCTGTCTACAACTGCCCCAAAACGCTGCCGCTAGACTGCTCACAGGTACCCGGAAGAGAGCTCACATCACCCCTGTATTTGCCTCCCTCCACTGGCTCCCGGTGCGCTTTAGAATAGACTTCAAGGTCCTCTTATTGGTTTACAAAGCCCTAAATGGTAAAGCCCCTGCTTACCTCCTCACCCCGTATACCAACGCCAGAGCCCTCAGATCGGCTGATAAGGGTCTCCTAACCACCCGTAGGTTCAACTTCAAGTCTAGGGGCTTTTGCGGTCGCAGCCCCTGACCTCTGGAACAGCATTCCCATGTCCATTAAATCTGCCCCCTCCATCGAGTCTTTTAAATCAAAACTCAAAACCCACCTATATCGCCTGGCCTTCCCTGACTCACTTTAACTCTTGCCTTGCTTGTTGACGTGTTCTGTTTTCCTTTGTCTATCCGTTGATTGTTTTTTCTGTTTATTTTATACTTTTCTTTGTTCTTAGCTTAGC
>NC_140165.1:222516995-222666995 GCF_963971535.1 Notolepis coatsorum
TTGCTGCCTAACAGATTTATCTGCTCACAAGTTCTCTTCTCCTTCTTTTGAAAAGACATCCACTCGCCTCGCCTCGCTCCTCTGAATAGGTTAGCTAACGCTAGTTAGCCTTTAGCTAAGCTAGCTACTAGCCGACATCATCATGGCTATACCATGACAAGGCTCCGGCCATTTGTCCCGCTAGCGAGAGGCCTTTCGTCAACGTTCCTTGGTGACCGACCGACTGATAATGATGATAATGACCGACCTCTTTCTTCGTCTTGGCTGGCATAACTAAGCATAGTCAAAAGCTGCACGCGCGAAATAGTCAAACGCAGCTGACTCACGCGGCGCCGGCGTACTACTACACATGATGTAAGTAAAACCACTCCCTTCGTTGAAACCAATAGTATGTCTGCTGCAGAACCCCAGTCCCCAGAGGCTGAGCTCCAATAGTGAGTATGTCTGCAGGACTGCAGACCCAGGAACAAGTCAGACACATTCTACAAACGTGTCTAATGTGAAATATATAAGCATATAAGCAAAACTAGATTTTAGGTCTGTGATGAAAAAGGGCCTCGCGGGAAGGGGGGCCTCGCAAAAAAAAAAAAAAAAATTAATAATTTATTTATTTATTTATTTTTTGCGAGGCCCCCCTTCCCTCGAGGCCCGGTGCGACCGCACTGTGTGTATGTGTATGTGTGTGTGTGTGTGTGTGTGTGTCACATAACAATGTCACCAGACAATATAGAATATAAGCTGGAGCGGGCTGTATGTGAAAACCAGCCCCTCCAGTAGTGCTTTAAGCAAGGTCCCGAGCAGGTAATAAAGTGAACACAAGACGTTGATCCAAATAGTAAATTATATTTATTATTCAGGGTAGGGCTTTAAACCTCCACTGATATTTATAGGCAACAAAGGGAAAAAACAACCCACAAACATGTAAACAAACAGGGAGAACGGTAATTGGAGAACAGACAAAATGAGGTATAGGAGAACTAAATCAAAGGTACCAAAGGTACAGTTCCACTCTCAGAAACTCTGATCAGTGGCAACTGACAGAGTGAGGCGCCCCGATGTGTGTCATCTCCACTCTATTAACCACCCATCTCCACTGCCGGTTCGAAGGTGCACCAATCAGATGCAACCAATCCAATCAGGGAGATGAGTGGCATCTGTGAATAGAAACAGGCAATTAGGAGATGACACAACACCACACATAACAGACAACACAAATAATATATTACCCTGATGTTACATGGTGTTAAAATATATGGCAATAATGATAATGAACAACCCACGTACGTGACAGTGTGTGTGTGTGTGTGTGTTTGTGTGTGTGTGTGTTTGTGTATGTGTGTGTGTGTGTGTGTGTGACGTACGTGGGTTGGTCATTATCATTATTACTGTATTTTGGAAGACCATGTGAACATCAGATTAGTATCATGAGTATGGGTTATGTTATTCTTGGTTGTGTGATGTGTCATCTGTTAATTCTGTTTTTCTCTTTTCCCAGATACCACTCATCCCCCTGATTGAGCTGATTGCACCTGCTTGATTACACCTGTGGGCAGTCAGTTGGATGAGTGGATATAATCTGGAAGATGACACACACACGGGGCCCTCATTTGAAAGTCACTGCCACGTCTCAGAGTGGAGTGAGGAGGCTGCCTTCTCGTCTAGCTGTCTGGAAGTGACATCTTGTGGTTTCTCTTTGTGTCCCATGACGGGCACAATTGTATTTATATTATTTACTAAGTGTTTGTTTGTATAGATGTATGTCTTGTTTGTCCTCCCCTACATTTTCCCCTTGTGCATTATGGTGGAGGTTTAAATCCCTATCACCGTAAATATATAATTTACTATTTGGAAAACGTCTTGTGTTGTGTCTTTTTTACCGACCTGGGACATTGTTTTGAACGCATTTACTGAGAGAGGCTGCTTTTGCTCATGTGCTCCAATGGTTATCCTGTGTGGGCCTTAGACCTTCGTACATGACATGGGGGCTCGTTAGTTTGCGCAATTGTATGGTTCCTTGTTGGTTATATAACATGGTGACTTGTCGATTGGAGCATGTCAGGTAAAATAAGATAGCGTTTTCTCATTGGTAAGTTATTGTGTTTCCATTGTCCGTGCTACACAGTTTGATTGATGTAAACCGTTCTTGTATGTGATGCTCTTAAACTAATCTGTTTTTTCTGCCACATAGGTAACAGGGGGATCGCCTACTTGGTTAGCGGGTGGGGGGCATGCGTCGTAATTCCGGTGGAGCGCGCAATGAAATCGGTAAGCGACTGAAGATATGTGTAGGCCTCATCCCGCCAGGGGAGTAGTTTAGCTGGGGTAGGCTAGAGTGACGTAGGTGATCCTAGCTAGATGGTTAGACCAAACCATTTATTGTTTTCATGAATGGTAGATGTGGGCATTAAATCAGATTGGTTGAATTGTATACTACGGAATGTGACGATTAAATGTGTTACGCACGGATATTGTGGAGTAGGTGAGTGGCTGTGATGGTACCTGTGATTCGTTTATTGTTATTATACCATATATTCGCTATTTCGGGAGCACAGGGTAATTATACGTAGGTTATTTGTGGCATAGTCATATTCTGCAAGAGCTATGGCTGGGACGGCTTTTACTTTGGATTTTTTTTTGACAGATCCTACGAGGGATCAAATTGATGTCTGCACAAAGTCAGATTTGTGTAGTGTCGCCAAACATTATGGCTTTACTGTCCAGAGTTCGAAAAGTAAAGAGGAGTTAAAAACGATTGTGCTGGCGGGGTTGTTGGATAAAAATGTATTTAGTTTGCCCATAGTCCAGGAAGATGGCTCTGAGAACGCCGCGCGCGACGAGGCGGCTGATAAGGCTGGTGAGGCCACTGGTGGGTTAGATCAACCTGGTGCGGTGCAGAGACGGAGGGGTGGCATTTCCAAGGGAGAGGAAAATGATAGTGATGGGTCTGTACACTCGTCGTGTGCCTCTGTGTCTTCTGCCACTCGTAAATCAAGTAGACGGTTGGCCCGTCTCCAGATGGAGGAGAGAGAGGCTATACGAGTCAGGGAGGAGAAGAGAGAGGAGAGGAAGGAAGAGACAGAGGAGAGAGATGGAAGAGAGAGGAGAGAGGAGAGGAAGGAAGAGAGAGAGGAGAGAGATGGAAGAGAGAGGAGAGAGATGGAAGAGAGAAGGGAAGAGAGAGACATGTTGAGGGAAAAAAGAGGAGAAGGATAGGGTGCTCCAGGTGACAATAAGAAAGATGGAATTGGAGAGTGGTGGCTCTTCATCTCCCTCATCTGAAGGTTACCAGGGCACTTTCAATATTGGACAGCATATTTCTGTGGTTCCCCTTTTTCGGGAGTCTGAGGTGGAATCATATTTTTCTACTTTTGAGCAAATAGCGTGGGCTTTGCAGTGGCCAAAGGACCAGTGGGCACTATTATTACGATATCGACTCACGGGTAGAGCTCAGGAAGCATGTCAGTCATTATCGAATGAGGACAGCGTAGTATATGAGAAAGTGAAGAGTGCTGTCTTGCGCGTATATGAACTGGTGCCGGAAGCGTATAGACAACGATTTAGGGGACTAAGTAAAGCGCCCTCTCAAACACATGTGGCATTTTCCCGCGAACAACGGACGATGTTTACTCGTTGGTGTGAAGCATGTAACGTGGATGGTGTCGAAGCTATGAGTGAGTTAGTCCTCATTGAACAATTTAAAAAATGTGTGCCCGAACGCATGATAGTGTTTCTACCCTCCAGGAAGCTGCAGTTTTGTGTGACGAGTTCGCGTTGATCCACAAAAATATTACTGTACGAAATGATGTGTATGTAGGAGGGGGCGCGTTTCCTCCGTCTGGGTCGCCGTATCGCGGAGGTGACGAGCGACCATTCCGACCTCGCTCACCGCCGTCTCTAAATGCCTTGGGTGACGAGCGAGCATTCCGACCACGCTCACCGCCATCTGAAAAGGTGTGTCATTATTGTAAAAAAGAAGGACATTTTGTGAAGGACTGTCATGCGCTAAGGGATCGACAGGAGACCAGGGAGTCAGCCCAGGAACCGAAAGGGGTGGGGTTGATTGGTATATGTCCTGACCAGCATAGCTCTTTTGAACCCTTTTTGTTTGATGGTTATGTGTCCCTGTCGGGTAAAGTTGGGGACTACCAACAGGTGAGAATACTCCGTGATACAGGAGCCGCTCAATCGTTCATCCTGGCTGATGTATTACCATTGGATGTGGACTCCTGTCAGTCGAGTGAATTGGTGAGAGGTATTGACATGGGGTGTGTGCGCGTGCCGTTGCATAAGGTGCATGTACAGTCTGTACTGATCACAGGTTGCTTTCCGGTCGCGGTTCGCCCATGTTTTCCCGTAAAGGGCGTTGATTTCGTCATGGGGAATGATATCGCTGGGGGTAAGGTCGTCCCTGTGTTGGAGGTTGGAGACGCTCCATTTACTAACTCATTGATTGATAATCACCCCAATGTCCCTTCTATTTGTGCTGTCCCTAGGGTACAGGAGCGGAAGCGAGACCAAGGTCTAGCGTTGGGTGACTCTGTCTGTGGTGAGTTTTGCAAATTGGCGGTGGCGCAGCATTTTGAGGCGGGGGATGAGGTGTTTATTGTGCTGCCCACGCCTAGTACTGTGCTCGCTGCCCGGTTCTCAGGACCTTATGTGGTAAAAGGAAGGGTGTCTGCCACTAAGTATATGTTGCATACGCCCGGGCGGCGGAGGAGGACACGCTGGTGTCATGTGAATAGGCTAATGAAAGGTTCTGCCCGCGTCTCGTCGGAGTTGGGATGTGACAGGGTGGTTGGTTCACATGCTGGGTTGTGTTCTATTGTGCCTTGCAGGACGCATAGTGCTGATGTTGGGAGTGCGAACCCCGGTAAGCGGTTCGCGTGTCGGTGTCCGGTGGCGATGAGGGAGGTCGTGGGGAGAGTGGCTATGTGCCCTGACAAAAGAAAAAGGGGGCTGGCTTCACCTGGCCATGGTCCCTGGGACTCTCCTTGCCTTCTAACTCCCATGGCTAATGTGTCTCTCCGGTCTTTTTGTACTACAGAAGGGTGAATGTAATGGCGGTGCCTGTCTTGTTCCCGTTCTGGCATGTGGTATTGGGAAGGGTGTTGTTTATTTATTTCTGTTCTGTTGGTGCTAATCGGATGTTGGTTAATAATAAGTGATAATGTTTTGCTAACCCTGCGGGTTCGCTCTTATGGGGGGAGGTGTGACGTACGTGGGTTGGTCATTATCATTATTACTGTATTTTGGAAGACCATGTGAACATCAGATTAGTATCATGAGTATGGGTTATGTTATTCTTGGTTGTGTGATGTGTCATCTGTTAATTCTGTTTCTTTTCTCTTTTCCCAGTGTTACGTGCCCCCGTGGGGAGACGCAACACTAGGCCACAGACAGGATAGGTGAGGGTGCAGTGACACAAAACACCATAGACAGATTGTAAAATAACAATGTTTATTTTACACAAATGAGGATCAGCAACACAGAGAGCAAAGAGGACCTACCAGTGAGCACCAAATAATATCAAAATGAAACAAAAGCCCCCCCCCCAACCCCTTTACAGGCGCGGACGCCCCAAAGTACAGGAGGTGGTGCTCACTCTAAGCTGGTGTCTTTAACAGTAGTTCTCCTACGTGATGCAGATGTAGACCCCAGGGTATCTTCCTGCCCTCAATGTCCCTGTGTGCGAAACAAAAGGTTAGAAATGGGAAAAGAAACAATTATCACAAACTGGGTGATAATTTGATACACAACTGCACAATACAGGTTATGGGTTACAGACAAAATGTATAATAGGTAAGAACACACAAGATACAACTATACAATACAAATTATAGGCAACCAGAGCGTTCACCAGCTCTCACACCATCTGTAGCTCAACAGAGCTGTAAGTGGCTCATGTAACAGACATGAGCCCCACAGAGCTTTAACTAGCTCTCTCAATACCACAAGCCCAACAGAGCTTTACCTGGCCTATGAACCAAATATGAGTCTACACACAAAACAAATGAGAGCCCCTTTTACAACACCACCAGATAGTTACCATACACCGACCGGGCTCTGGCTAACAATGCATACACAGGGATTATATGAAGGGATGTGGAGGCCAATTAGGCTGATGAGCCTCAGCTGTGGTTGCTGCTGCTTCTTCTGTTGGTTGGAGTGGAATGGTGATTGACCCTGAGAGGTAGATAGATTATATAGGAGGGAGACAAGAAAACACTACAACCTGCCTACATACATAACACATATTATATATATACATAATAACCCATACAATATAATATTACATGCATACATAATGAAATAAGGAATGAAATAAGGACAGAGTCCGTAACACTTCCCCCCCCAAGGAGTCAGCCCATGGCCGACGAAAACACACACCATCAGTCACCATAGAACAAATAAAACAAACACCCAACCATCCCGAATAGCAAAACACCTGTTTCAACAGGCTACCCCCGAGAAAGGGCATCGGCAAACACATTCTCTGTGCCCTTCTTGTGCCGGACCACCACGTTATACCCCTGCATAAGCAGAGACCACCGCATCAACCGCTGGTTGTGGTTATACATGCGGTGCAAAAAAACAAGTGGGTTGTGGTCTGTGTGGACCACCACAGGCTCCACACTCGATCCCACATAGACCTCAAAAAATTGGAGCGCCAGCAGCAATGCCAACGTCTCCTGCTCTATTGTTGAGTAGCGTGTCTGGCTGCCACTAAACTTCTTTGAGAAGTAGCCCACAGGATGGACCAAACCCTCGGAATCCACCTGCGTCAGAACCGCACCAGCACCCACACAACTCGCATCAACCTCAATAGAAAAAGGCTTACTGAAATCAGGAGCATTAAGAACCGGAGCACTACATAAAAGGGCCTTACAGCTCTCAAAAGCCGCTTGACACTTGGCCGTCCACTGGTATGGCACCAAGGGACTGATTAGGTCAGTCAGAGGGGCTGCAACCAAGGAAAAATTCTTACAGAACCCCCTGTAGTAACCTGTCATCCCAAGAAAACGACGTAGCTCCCGTCGTGTGGTCGGTACTGGGAACATGGTTATGGCCTCTATTTTGGCTCCAAGAGGACGCACCTTACCACCGCCCACCTGTTTCCCCAGGTAGGTCACTGTCGCTTTACCGAACTCTCATTTTGCCAAGTTCAGAGTCAGAGAAGCGTCTGCCAACCGCTGGAATACGGTTCTCAATGAGCTCACATGAGCAGACCAACTCACTGAATGCACCACCACATCGTCCAGATATGCTGTGCAGTTGGGCACATCCCCCAACACTATGTTGACCAGCCTCTGAAACGTAGCCGGTGCGTTACGCATCCCGAACGCCATCACAGAATACTGCAGGAAAGCATCGGGCGTAGCAAACGCAGATATTTCAGAGGCCCTTGGCGAGAGTGGCACCTGCCAGTACCCTTTTAAAAGATCCAATTTCGTCACATGCCGGGCTGACCCAATGGTATCTACACAATCGTCGATGCGCGGCATAGGAAAATAATCAGGAATGGTTACTGCATTTACCTTTCGATAATCAGTGCAAAACCGATGAGTGGTGTCTGGTTTCGGAACCAGCAGGCATGGTGAGCTCCACAGGCTCAAACTGTGATGAGCCAAATCATGCTCCAATAAATATGCCACCTCCTGTTTCATTATTTCCCTTTTTACCGCATTTACCCTATAAGGATGCTGTTTGACTGGCCTTGCATTACCGACATCAATGTCGTGTTCCAGAACGGTAGTGTGGGTTGGGACATCCCCAAACAAAATAGGATAACTGCTAATGAGCGCCACCATGTCAGCTTCCTGCTCCTTACCCAAGTGTGGCATCAGGGAGGGAAGGATCAACAACATCTCCGAGTTGCATAAACGAGGAGTCTGCTGCTGGACCTCACAACCATTCAAACCATCCTCATCACTCATTGGCAGAGTAGAAGGAACAGAAACCACAGTCACTGGTACTCCTCTCACTCCTGCTACTGCAGCTCCCACAGCGGCCCCTGGGGGCGTACTTTGTTTCTCCAGCTGCAGGTTGTCCCTGGGAAGATAACGCTTCAACATATTAATGTGACAAACACGGGTCTTCTTTCGCCTGTCAGGCGTCCTGACTACATAGTCAGTATCACTCAACTTCTGCTCGATAGCATAAGGGCCAAAAAAACTAGCACTCAAAGAAGAGCCAGGGATGGGGAACAGAACTAAAACCAAGTCCTCAGACTGGAAAGAACGTGGAACCGCTTTTTTGTCAAACTGCCGTTTCATTGAACCCTGAGCAGCAGAGAGACTCTCCTTAGCGATACTACACGCCTCATGCAGCCGCTCTTTAAACCTACACACATAGTTCAAAACCCCTCTCTTTGGAGGTACGGTGTGCAGAGCCTCCCCCATTAACTGATCCTTTAATACTCTTAAAGGACCCCTCACTGAATGCCCAAACACCAGCTCTGCTGGGCTAAAACCCAGTGACTCCTGAACTGTTTCTCGCACAGCAAACAGAGCTAGGGGAACACCTTCATCCCAGTCTCTGCCGCTCTCCATACAATACTTGCGCAACACCGACTTGAAGGTCTGATGCCACCTCTCCAGGGCACCTTGCGACTCAGGGTGATACGCACTTGAGATCCTGTGAGAAATAGACAATGATGATAACACCTGCTCAAATATTCCTGAAAGGAAGTTAGTACCTTGGTCCGTTTGTACGACTTTTGGCAGCCCGAACGTAGAAAAAAACTTGATCAGAGCTTTCACTACAGACTGAGATGTTATCTTTCTAAGAGGAATAGCCTCAGGGTACCGTGTCGCTACACACATAATTGTTAAAAGGAACTTGTTACCAGACTTCGTTCTCGGCAGGGGACCAACACAATCCACTAGCACATGCTCAAACGGCTCCCCCATCGCTGGGATTGGGTGAAGCGGGGCAGGTTTAATAACCTGATTAGGCTTCCCTGTAACTTGACACACATGACAAGAATTACAGAACCTGGTCACATCCCCCTTTAACCCGGGCCAAAAGAAGTGCTTCAAAACCCTGTCATTGGACTTGGTGATGCCGAGATGTCCCGACCAAGGATGATCGTGAGCTAAAGACAAAACAGACTGTCGATACGGTGTTGGCACAACAATCTGGGTAACATAACTCCACTCATTACCAAAATCCATCCGTGATCTCCACCTCCGCATTAGCACATCATTCTCAATAAAATAGGCTACCTCCTTGTTCTTAGCTGTCTCTGGGGCAAGAGCAGCAGCAAAACATTTAGCTAAACTAGCATCCTCCTTCTGAGCAACGATCAGATTACCTCTAGTCATGGGTAAATGCGTTGTCTCAGAGGTGAGCGTATCCTGCTGAAGCGCATTACTGTTACTCGTCTCAATAGCAGGTTGAGCAAACATAAGTGGGGAAATAGGCGTGCCAGACAACTGAGTAGCTAGCACAGTCTCCGACAGGTCAACTACCTCACCCAATTTACGTGCTTGAGCACGGGTGACTGCACAAACTGTAAACACCTCAGGGAACTGTTGCGCCAACACATCTGGACGCAAAACCGCAGGGCGCTCTAAAACCTCCAAAACGGGCATAACTCGGCCACCCGCAATGTCATTACCCAACAGGAAAGTGACACCCCGTACCGGTAACGACGGGCGAATGCCCACTTTGAACACCCCCTGTGCTAAACCACAGTTTAAGTGTATCAGATGGAGGGGCACCGACACAAAACCCATCTCGATCCCCTGCACCAACACACTTGAGCCATTTGATGACTCATGATTAAACGGTAGCACGTCTGACAAGATAAAAGACTGCGCTGCCCCAGTATCTCTCAGTATGCGCACCGGACGCTGGTCCAACTCACTACCACTGAGAGAAACCATGCCGTCCAACATAAACGGTTCGTAACTGGGCTCCAGGTCACCACACATTTTTGTGGGGACTACTGACTGTGGAACTATCACTGTCTGCACCAAACCAACCTCCTTTGGTCGACCACTTGGCGTAGACTGTGTGCGTTTATACGCTTGACAGTTCTCTCTAATATGACCCACCCGGTGACAATGATAGCATTCCCGCTCCTCCCTGTAGCGGGGAGATAACAAACGTGGTGGGCTAGTGTGCACTTTAGCTGGAGCCCGAGCAGAGGGATAAAAACCTCTATCCTCCTGTCTTAAAGTACCAAATGACTGTCTATGAGTAAGCACAAACTCATCAGCGAGCACCGCCGCCTGTGCCAACGTCTCAACTTTTTGCTCATTGAGATAAGTCACTAAACGGTCATTTAGGCTATTTTTAAACTCCTCCAGTAACATTAATTCAGACAGAGAATCAAAATCAGCTACATCACAAGCCCTGCACCACCGATGAAATAGGGATTCTTTCTCCCGAGCAAACTCCACAAAAGTCCGGCCAGGTAACTTTCTGTGAGTTCTAAACTTTTGCCTGTACGCCTTGATTGATTGATTGAAAACTTTATTAACAGATTGCAGAATGGGTACAATACAGTACAGCTCAATACACACAATTGTTAAGGGGATGCAGACCAGAGAAATACTTTCGTCTTGTTTACATCAGGGTCCCCCATTTTCAATTCATCAGGACATATATGACATACATGACATACAGATAGTCAGTACTGCTACATCTATACATTTATGACATACCAGATTTGCAAATACAGTACTGTTTGTGATACAGAAGGAGTCAAGAAAAGGGAGTATATACATTTGACGTAGAAACTGTACATTGGAGGAGGTTGGGTGGGGGGGGGTTGGGTACACTGGGATATTGACAACCATACTGGGTAATTTACATTGGAGGGGGGGGGGGGCACACTGTATAAACAAGCAAAACTGTACATTGAGGGGGGGGGAGACTCTGTACAAACAAACAAAATTGTACATTGGACTATTGACAAAACCATACTAGGTAAATGACTGTACATTGGAGGGGGTTGGGTTAGGATATTTACAGGGGCCAGTGTTGAATTGCAGTCTCCCGTAGGTGTCTCTTGAGAGAGGTTTTGAAAGTGGGTAGTGATCCACATTCCTTTACAGCTTTGGGTAGGGCGTTCCACATTGATGTGGCATAATTGCGAAACGTGTTTAGTCCCTTATTTGAGCCGAATCTGGGTTTAACATGATTTGTGGAGCTCCCTCTGGTGTTGTGATCGTGGTATTCACTGACCTTTGGGAAGTATTTTGCCATGTACATGGGTACCTTGGTCGTGTAGTGTATCTTGTAGACCAGGCCCATTGCAAGTTGCTGTACTCTGTCATCTACTCTAAGCCATCCTAGGTTGTCAAAGTGGGCAGGGGTGAGGTGGGTTCTAGGAGTAAGGTCAAGCAGTAGTCTGACCAGTTTGTTTTGAGATGTTTGTAATTTTGTTTTTAGCGCCTTTGAGGTGCTTTGGTACCATGAGGTGCAAGCATAGTCGTAGTACCCCTGAATGAGTGCTCCTGCCAGAGTCTTCAGGGTATTCTTGTTTACCAGAGAGGAGATCCGGTACAAGAATCGAGTTCGTTGGTTGACTTTTTTTATTACATTGGATGCCATTTTGTCACAGGAGAGATTAGCCTCTAGGATGGAACCCAGGTAGGTAATTTCATCTTTCCTTGTGACAATATTGTCACCCACTGTAACTGAGAAGCCGTCGGTCTTGCTGAGTTTGTTATTTGAACCAAAGAGAATGGACTCTGTTTTGCCCATGTGTAATGATAGTTTGTTATCAGCGAGCCATATGCAGATTCTGCCTAGTTCCGAGCTGAGGGTTTTTTCAACCTGTAACTTGTTCTTGTCAGAGACCAGCAGGGCTGAGTCGTCCGCAAACAGGAACAAGTTGCAGTCACAAGCTGACGACATGTCATTTGCATAAATTAGGAACAGTAGCGGTCCTAGTATGCTTCCTTGTGGAACACCACAGCTCACTGTGAGAGGGGGGGATAGGGTACCGTTTACCTCCACCATCTGTTCCCTCCCCTCAAGGTAGGATTGCATCCAGCTCACTGATAGACTATCAAAACCAATTGCTTTTAGCTTGTCAATCAGAATGGAGTGATTGACCGTGTCAAAGGCCTTTTGTAGGTCCAGCATGACCATGCCGCAGTATTTGCCTGCGTCCACCTCTTGTTTGATGTGGTCATTCAAATAGAGAAGGCATGTGTCAGTGGAGTGGGATGTTCTGAAGCCAGATTGGAATTCGTAGATTAGATTTTTTTCCGCTAGGTACTTTTCGACCTGTTCGTAGACTATTTTTTCCATGACTTTCGAGATGGAGGTGAGAATAGAGACAGGGCGGTAGTTGCCTGGGTCTAATTTGCTGCCCTTTTTGTGCAGAGGGGTCACCCTCGCAATTTTGAAGTCCTTGGGGACGTGTCCCTGTTTTATGGAGAGGTTTATTATGTGTGTGATGATTGGGGTGATGGCGGCTGCTGAGTCTCTGAGGAATTTGGAGGGGATGTTGTCATGGCCAGTGGCCTTGTTAGGTTGGAGGGCGCTCAGTTTATTGAGTACCTCATCTGTTGTTACCATTTCCAGCTTGAAGTCGTCCTTGCGGACCCCTAGGTTTTTGTAGTAAGCTACTATGTGTTCTACCCCATAAAGCCCTGAGTGGGAGGGTAGTTTGTTTACCAGTGTTGTGGCTATGTTTGTGAAGAAAATGTTTAAGTAATTGGCTACATCCAGCTTGTCTGTGATGAGCGTGTTGTCCGTTTTTATGTTTATGTTTGAGAATCTGGTTTTAAGTTTTTTACTGCATCCTAGTTGATTATTGAGTAATTTCCAAAGTTCACGTGGTTTGTTTTTGTTTTCCTCAGTTTTGTCATTGATGAAATTCTTTTTTGCAGTTTTGATCATGGAGTTTACGTCGTTTCTTAGTCTGTTTCTTTCTAGTTTGAGTTCAGTCACGTGGGCTTGGAGTTCACTGCTCGTGCTTTTAGTAAGCTTTGACTGACTTTTACGAAACTCAGAGCATTTTTTGTCTCTGGTTTTCATAGCGGCCAGTATTTCGGAGTGCATCCACGGCTCAGCGCGATTTTTTACCCTGGTGGTTCTTAGGGGGGCCATGTCGTTTAGTATTGTTGAGAATTTGGTTTTGAAACCAAGCCATGTTTCTTCAACCAGTGTACCATTGAGTTCATCTGACCAGTCCAGGCTCTCCAGTTCAAGGTTAAAGGCCTCGCTAGAGTAGGTTTTGAGGTCTCTAGATGTGACTGTTTTGTGGCAGCCAGCCTTTTGTTTTAGTTTTTTGCGGGTACAGTGCCTCTGGCACTAACTCATAGGCTCTAAGCACAGCCGTCTTGATTAAGTCATACGACAAACTGTCGTTGAGAGGGAGGGCAGACAAAATCTCCTGGGCTTTTCCCGTGAGCTTACATTGTAGTAAGAGAGCCCAGACCTCTTTAGGCCACTTTAAAGATGTAGCCACTCGCTCAAACGCATTAAAATAGGAGTCTACCTCCGCCTCACGAAATTGAGGTACTAAAGAAATCAGTCTACTCACATCGTAAGCTCCCACAGCCGTGGAAGAGGGTTGAGCAGGACTCCCAATTTTAGCAGCGTCGAGCTCCAGTTGCTTCAACTTAACCTCCTTCTCAGCATCCACCCGGCGGGCTGAGACCTCAGCCTCCAGCTCCATTTTTCTAACAGCTAACCTGTGACTATTCTCCTCCTTCTGCGCCTCGAACTGCAACCGTGCTAAACCCAATTTTAGACTGGCCTCCTCAGCACTCTCACTAGGGAAAGATGCTGCACGTCCGGGCACGGGAGACGTGACACCCGAAAGGGGAGGCTTATCCTCTACCCCGTCTTTAACCGGGTCTACCACCGGAGGTTCCTCGCCCTCCTGCTCCTCGTCTGTGACTAGAGGGGAAGAAACAAAAGACTCACCGACACCGAGCACCTTGTTCCACACCAATATGCGCACCACCTCTTCTCTCAGGTCAGCCTTTGCCAAACTTTTAGCAAGGGCGACCTGAAAATGCGAGGCGATGGCAAATAAGTCTTCCCTCCTACACTGATCCAAACGATCAACCGAGGGATCACCCAGGAACTCCTCCACCCCAAAAGACGACATCCCCACCCAGACCAGTGCACACACACACCAAAAACACACCTAATAAACTACCACCCAAAACCAAAACCAAGCAACGTGCCCACCGCACACCAACACCAAACGTCCGTCGCCCACTACCGAGCCCCCATTTATGTTACGTGCCCCCGTGGGGAGACGCAACACTAGGCCACAGACAGGATAGGTGAGGGTGCAGTGACACAAAACACCATAGACAGATTGTAAAATAACAATGTTTATTTTACACAAATGAGGATCAGCAACACAGAGAGCAAAGAGGACCTACCAGTGAGCACCAAATAATATCAAAATGAAACAAAAGCCCCCCCCCCAACCCCTTTACAGGCGCGGACGCCCCAAAGTACAGGAGGTGGTGCTCATTCTAAGCTGGTGTCTTTAACAGTAGTTCTCCTACGTGATGCAGATGTAGACCCCAGGGTATCTTCCTGCCCTCAATGTCCCTGTGTGCGAAACAAAAGGTTAGAAATGGGAAAAGAAACAATTATCACAAACTGGGTGATAATTTGATACACAACTGCACAATACAGGTTATGGGTTACAGACAAAATGTATAATAGGTAAGAACACACAAGATACAACTATACAATACAAATTATAGGCAACCAGAGCGTTCACCAGCTCTCACACCATCTGTAGCTCAACAGAGCTGTAAGTGGATCATGTAACAGACATGAGCCCCACAGAGCTTTAACTAGCTCTCTCAATACCACAAGCCCAACAGAGCTTTACCTGGCCTATGAACCAAATATGAGTCTACACACAAAACAAATGAGAGCCCCTTTTACAACACCACCAGATAGTTACCATACACCGACCGGGCTCTGGCTAACAATGCATACACAGGGATTATATGAAGGGATGTGGAGGCCAATTAGGCTGATGAGCCTCATCTGTGGTTGCTGCTGCTTCTTCTGTTGGTTGGAGTGGAATGGTGATTGACCCTGAGAGGTAGATAGATTATATAGGAGGGAGACAAGAAAACACTACAACCTGCCTACATACATAACACATATTATATATATACATAATAACCCATACAATATAATATTACATGCATACATAATGAAATAAGGAATGAAATAAGGACAGAGTCCGTAACACCCAGATACCACTCATCCCCCTGATTGAGCTGATTGCACCTGCTTGATTACACCTGTGGGCAGTCAGTTGGATGAGTGGATATAATCTGGAAGATGACACACACATGGGGCCCTCATTTGAAAGTCACTGCCACGTCTCAGAGTGGAGTGAGGAGGCTGCCTTCTCGTCTAGCTGTCTGGAAGTGACATCTTGTGGTTTCTCTTTGTGTCCCATGACGGGCACAATTGTATTTATATTATTTACTAAGTGTTTGTTTGTATAGATGTATGTCTTGTTTGTCCTCCCCTACCTTTTCCCCTTGTGCATTATGGTGGAGGTTTAAATCCCTATCACCATAAATATATAATTTACTATTTGGAAAACGTCTTGTGTTGTGTCTTTTTTACCGACCTGGGACATTGTTTTGAACGCATTTACTGAGAGAGGCTGCTTTTGCTCATGTGCAGCCAGCTCCAATGGTTATCCTGTGTGGGCCTTAGACCTTCGTACATGACAGTGTGTGTGTACAGTATGTATTCCTATGTGAAGCCATAACCTGTGAGATACAGTGGGAAATATTAGAGTAAAGCTGAGGTATAAGGCCTCGGATACACTGGGGGAAAAGAGCAACGTTGTATTTTCGAATGATTACGTTTGCATGTCCTAGTTAAAAGGAAATGCCGGTTTGGCAGGAAACCGAGTTTTCCTAGCGGCAACGCTGAAAGGGTGTTTTCGTTTTGAGAACTCCCCGACAACAGTGCCATGTAATTTGCGCGAGTCAGAAACGGAGACGTTCATGCCCACGCCGATGCGCAGTAGTAGACACCGACGACAAATTCTCCCCTGGCTGGACCTTGACTCCGTCTATTAGTCCAAACATCAGAACTATTTCTGGGAGTCACTTGCAATATCGCGCTATAATTAATATAATTAGCTGTCTCCCGACACCAACCGGCCATATGGGCAGCGTGATTTTTGCGAAGACGCTCTCTGATTGGCTAGCCGCGTACAGCGAATACCCTCTCTGATTGGTTTAGCGCCGAAGGGTCTCTTCCGCCTAACCCTAACTCTAAGCATAACCCACTTTGAAAGAGGGCCAAAGCATAACCACTTTGAAGCAGAGAATATATATGTACAAGACGGAAAAGACCCTTCGGCGCTAAACCAATCAGAGAGGGTCTTCGCTGTACGCGGCTAGCCAATCAGAAAGCGTCTTCGCACACATAGGCTACGGAAAAAAATCACGCATATGGGCAGGCTGTGTGTAGCTTATTCCCAGCGGAAGAGTGCGTCGCGTGCTTCCACGTTTTCTCTGATTGGCCATGACGCCCATGTGACCGCGGCAGCGCGAGAGAGCTGCAGCGCGGAAATAGGCTGTCTATTGCCTTGCGCTGCAGCGCGGAAATAGGCTGTCTATTGCCATTCTCTAAGACAAACTCTAACCTTAACCAGCTCCTTAACAGCGCCTAAACTTAACCCTTCTAACCTTAACCAACTCCGAAACAATTCCTAACCTTAACCTTAACCTTAACCATGCCTAACCTTAACCATAACCAACTCCGAAAGAATATTGCCATTCTCTAAGACAAACTCTAACCTTAACCAGCTCCTTAACAGCGCCTAAACTTAACCCTTCTAACCTTAACCAACTCCGAAACAATGCCTAACCTTAACCATAACCAACTCCGAAACAATGCTTAAAGTTAACATGCCTAAACTTAACCGGCGAAAGAATGCACGTTAAAAAAAAATTGAAGGGAATCAAACTTGTCATTAACGGACCGCAGGATCCACAGCAAGGCAGTGCTGCCAGTTGAGCTAAGCGTAGAATGAAAAACATCTGGGATTACGGCTACATAATGCCGCAAGCTCTGCCGCTCCGCTCTGCGGCTGCCGCGGGGCGTGTCGCAGCCAATCAGGGAAAACGCGGAAGCACTCGGCAGCACTCTTCCGCTGGGAATAAGCTATAGGCGGGCAGGCTATACAGGATATCAGCTGCGTCCTCCTCAGATTGCCTGTAGCTGCGGCTAAACTAAGCTCATGTGTTGTCAAGTTATTGTTATAAGGAACCCAGTCCAAACTACAACAGTCTGCATCCCCTTAACAATTGTTTGTATTGAGCCGTATTGTATTGTACCCATTCTGCAATCTGTTAAATAACGTTTTCATCCATTCATTCAACTAGCATTAACGTTACTAGGTTAATGTACGATAGCCACAATGCTATACTATTATAATGTCATATCCCAATCACGTTAGCACGTAAGCTAACAATCTGCAATCTTTTTGTGAGACTAAACTCTCCGCTCTTGGTGGTAAATTGTGTTGATGTTGGTTTTGTTTTCATCAACAAGTGAGGCAGAACACACAGTGAATGTATTAGTTTTTGTTTATTGCACTTTGTTTCTTGTTGAAAAAGAAATGCTATGGTGCTAAATGGCTCACGCGAGGTATTTAAAGTGTAGTGACGCGTTCAACCTTTCTGATTGGTTGAAAATGGCCTTCATGTTTGAACTACATCGCCACCTTCTGCTTTGGCATTGTACTACATGTATATATATCACTCTGTGTTCACGAGACAAAACAACGTCTAACTTGCCTGCCAATACGCAGCGTTCTGAAAAGCTAAATGAAACGAATCGCTTTGGCCCTAATGTAACCGCAGCCTAAGGAGCAATATAACACGGGATGACGAGGGAAAGATGAGAGGATGAAGACGGGGGGGGGGGGGGGGGAGATGACTGGATAACATGATTTGGATATTTTCCTGTCCTTTTTACATGTACATCAGTTATGGCATTGATGGTATAACCCAAATACCTTATTATGAGACCAGCCCTGAGGAAATTGATAGCATGAGATTCAATAGCAGTTTTTCTCAAGAAAAGTAAGACTGCATTTCCCATGAACCCCTTGCTTCCTGTCACAGAGGATGTTGCCACACAGTGCTGTCATGACTCTGGTCACATGGGAGCCAAGCAGCAAGATGATGGAGAAGACTGATGGACGTTATGCTGACATGAAGATGTAGCCTTAGCCTAATGCTGCAGTTTGAAAAACATAAAGCAATCCAACATGAATCCCACAAAATTACCTGGAGATACAGAGAGAGAGAGAGAGAGAGAGAGAGAGAGAGAGAGAGAGAGAGAGAGAGAGAGAGAGAGAGAGAGAGAGAGATAGACAGACACACTGACAGACACACAGAGAGTAACTTATGAGAGTTGGCCTAAACAGAGGCTATACCCAACTTGTAGGTGAGGGTCTACAGTTTTTAAGGTAGCAATTATACCACGCTATTGTAGCGACCCTGAGTTGGGGGTCATTGGTCAGCCAAGCTGTCACTCAGCACTCCGCCATCTCGGGCTAGCAGCAACGCTATTGGCCACGCAAGCCGCGGGGTGACAGTATACTGGGGAATGTTAGCAGGTCAGGTGCAGTTGTTGGGTACGATGAGAGGTGATGCACCCAGGTTGTATGTTGTAACCAGAGACTAATAAACAACAACGTGAGAACTAAGCCCCCTGAGTCGGTGAGTCGTCAATAATGGAGAACGTTACACTATCATTATTGATTGCAATGACACATTTATGTTTAAATGTCAATATGTTAGTTATTGTATTGACCATGTTACATAACCGAATAGGAATCTTATACATAATGATATACAGTATATGCTCATAATTATAGCCTAGTTCTGTAGATATCAAGTTCAAGTTTCAAGTTTCTTTAATAGTTGTCATACAGAAGTACAGAATACTTTTATACAAAATGCTTCTTACTGTTTCGCTCCAGAGACTGTGTTAGACAAGATAAGTATGAAATTAAATACTTTCACCCATAGTAGTCCTAAATATACCTAAATTTCTTCAGAGTGCAGGGTTACCTGCAGTCAGGGTTCCCACAGTCCTGGAAAAGTTATAGAATGGAGTGGAAAAAAGTTATGGAATATCTTTTTCTAGCCCTGGGAATGTTTTGGTAAATTATGAATCGTTGGAATAATTCATGGACATTTAAAATCAAGATCAAACATGTATAATTCATGTACATTTGAAAAGATAAATGACAGGAGTTGTAGGTGAAAGTATGTCAGAGAGACAGTTGCATTATTCCAACCTCTAACTACAGTAAAGCTTTCATAACAAGTTTACAATGTCAGCTAATGTAGAGGTAAATCTGGTATGAAGTTATGGATACATTTTCGAATTTAAGGGTAAATAACAGTTAGGAACCGAGATGTTTGTGTCTCTCTATCTCTCACTCTCTCACTCACTCTGACAAGGGCCCTCCCACACACACACACACACACACACCTGTGTTTCAATAAGCAATAGCTCACAACAGGCCATGGTATATGGTTATAATATCACAGCTAAGGGTCGTTGGTCGGACACAGTCACACTATCTTATTCTAGCCCCGCTAGCGAGAGAGAAACAGTGACGGGTCGTTACAGTACGGGATGCTGTTCTTATGACCATATTATGAGTAACAGCTGCTAACATTATATAGCATTAGAAATTATTACTAAATACTAGAGAGTCTGAGCTATTCAGACCAAGCAGCCAACGTTAACTGTTTAGACTTGCTAGCTAACACCAATGTAACACAGGAACAAACACATCTATATCAGACTGCTAACAAGTTAGCAGCTGCTACTCATAACGATAACATCCCTGCATCACATCTGTTACATTTACATTCAGTAATTTAGCTGATGCTTTTGACCAGCTACCTTTTGACCAAAGCAACTTACAAGTCAGCAGGAAGGGTACAACTCTGGCAGCTAAGGGCACATGTAGAACTTGAGTGCTACAGTCTTGAGTGCATAGTGGTATAGACATATGAGCATAGTAGTACGTAGTAGTATAGGCAAGGTAGATTATTAGGCAGATATTGATTGAAGTGTGTTCTTAGTCGACAGGTATTTCAGGTATTTCCTGACTGGTGGGAAATGTGTTCCACCATTGTGGAGTGAGGACCGAGAATAGCCTGCTTCTCTTTGATGACGCTCCGGGAGCTCGGATAGGAGCGGGTCTGAGGTGAAGCCAGAAGATACTTGCTGCGCGGCATGTCAGGTCAAGTACCTTGAAGCGGATTTGTGTTATTATTCCAACCATTCATAAATCCCTCTGGCATTTTGTATTCTGTTCCAGTCGATCCCTCCTGCAAGCTCTTATCAACTAACGTTATCTTTGTTAAGGACTATGTTCTTTGATTTCTCCAGCGCCTTCAACACCATCCAGCCGTCACTGCTAGCGGAGAAGCTCTCTGCGATGCAGCTGGAGCACGGCTTGGTGGCCTGGATCAAGGACTACCTCACTGAGAGGCCGCAGTACGTCAGACTAAAGAACAGTCAGTCTGACGTACTGGTGAGCAACACCGGCGCCCCCCCAAGGAACTGTGCTGTCACCCTTCCTCTTCACCCTCTATACCTCAGACTTCTGCCGCAACTCAAGCGGGTGCCACCTGCAGAAGTTCTCAGACGACTCCTCCATCGTAAGCTACATCACCGACGATGATGAGGAGGAGTACAGAGCCCTGGTGGAGAGCTTTGTGGGGTGGAGCGACAGCAACCATCTCCAACTCAACACCAGTAAGACCAAGGAGCTGGTGGTGGACTTCCGGAGGGGCAAGAAGAGCCCCCCCCCCCCCCGATTCCCATCACCATCCGAGGGGAGGAGGTGGAGGTGGTGGACTCATATAAGTTCCTTGGGGTACACCTGAACAATAAACTCGACTGGTCGGATAACACAGAGGCCCTCTACAGGAAGGGACAGAGCAGGCTGTTCTTCCTGAGGAGACTCAGGTCCTTCAACATGTGCAATAGACTGCTGCAGTCATTTTACCAGTCTGTAGTGGCCAGTGTCCTCTTCTATGCTGTGGCATGCTGGGGAGGCTGCATCAACTCAAGGGACACCAACAAGCTCAACAAGCTGGTGAGGAAGGCTAGCTCCGTGGTGGGAGTCGAGCTACCTAGACTAGAGGTGATGGCAGAGAGGGGGATGAGAAGGGAGCTGGCTGCCATCCTGGAGAACCCCTCCCACCCTCTCTACGACGAGCTAGTCAAGATGAGAAGCACGTTCAGCCACAGACTCATACCCCCCCGACACTCAACTAACCGCTTTGGACAGTCCTTCATACCACCGGCCATCAGGCTCCACAACAGTGGGCAGGGACTGCTGCCAGACATCCAACTAGAACTAATAGGAACCCAAGGACGACAATAACACTACCTTAGGCATACTGCACCTTATGTGGATACTGTGATACTGTGAATAATGTATATTTCAGTTAGTTAGATAGTAAATTATAATGCTACCTTGTGCATACTGCACCTTATGTGACACTGTGAATACTGTGAATATATATTTCAGTTAGTTAGATAGTAAATTATATTGACCTATTTGTTTACACTGCCTGTGTTGTTTTACTACCTGTACCCCCACCCCACCCCCCTTCCCCCATGCTGCTATGATGCCTGAATTTCTCCAAGGGGATCAATAAAGGAATATCTTATCTTATCTTAGCCAGTTAGCTTGTTGGCATAGCTCCATGACCAGAATGCGCTCTCTGAGCCACAAGATGAAGATGCTGCCTGTCAGCCAGGTGGGCACAGAGGTCTAGCACTTGGTTAATGTTAACGCTACCCCCCACTAGCTGGCTGGCTTGTTTTCAAAAACGAAGTGATACTAGAATTGTGCAAAGGAATTACGATGTCATAGCCGTGGTATATGGTTATTATTATTATTATACCAGCTCACTTGATGCTTTCCATCCCCTTCTGTGGGGTCCTACCATCCTTTCCTCTTCATTTCACCAGGGACAGACAGATAGACAGACAGACAGACAGACAGACAGACAGTGTGTGTGTGTGTGTGTGTGTGTGTGTGTGTGTGTGTGTGTGTGTGTGTGTGTGTGTGTGTGTGTGTGTGTGTGTGTGTGTGTGTGTGTGTGTGTGTGTGTGTGTGTGTGTGTGTGTGTGTGTGTGTGTGTGTGTGTGTGTGTGTGTGTGTGTGTGTGTGTGTGTGTGGGGGGGGTCTGTACCTTGTCTGTTCCTGTTGCCACAGTAGGGGTGGGAGTGATAAACACCCGGCACTGGGACCATGGTTGGCTGTCTCTGCTGTGTGTGTGCATGTGTGCGTACATGTATGTGTGTGTGTGTGTGTTTGTCTTCCTCTCACTGCTCTGCTGTTTTGCATTACTCCCCACGGCCTGTCCTAATCTATCACTGCTGCCACTGTCCTGAAACACACACAGACATACGTGGAGCTGCTTTATCCCCTGCTAATGTTGCTGAGGATCAAACAAGGACACACACACTTGACACTTCTTCCCACACACACACACACACACACACACACACACACACACACACACACACACACACACACACACACACACACACACACATTTTAATACTTTATTTGGTTCCACAAATTATATTACATAAACAGGGAATCAAATGTATCGGGGCCAAGCAAGCACTGGACACTTAAAGGAAAACTCCAACATTTTGGGTAATTAGCTTATTTAACATCTTCCCTGGAGTTAGACAAGAAGATGCATACATTTTTTGTCTCTGTGCATGCATTTAGCTTTGGGAACAGTCGCTCTGTTAGCGTAGCTTAGCTTCATCACTGGAAGTGGGGGGGGGCAATAGCCTGACGTTCCCTTACAGTGTCCTACAGTCACCAAATACACTCCAAATACAACTCCAAAACGTTCATGTAAACATGTTGTGACCTGTGTATTTACCACGTGGAGAAATAAAAAATAATTGAATTAGACAATTACGTTTTCTAAGCAAATGTACTCTGACATTTTTTTTGCCTAAGCACTCGTCTCTGCGCGCAGTCAGTGATTTCTACGTGAAGCCGTGTTTGTGGACATTCTCATTCATTCAAAGGATCCGAACCGATTGAAGTTTATGGATACCATGACTTAATTTAGAAAACAGTAATCCAATGGCTGGTATTGATAATATAATACTAACTACTGCACGTAGCTAACCGGAGCTAACACAGAACCGGATGGTCACTAAAGCAAATATAATGACTTCCTTTCTGGGGGTTTTCAAAATAAAAGTGCAACGTTTATAGCAACGGAAAACGTTTTATTTGTACATTATCTAACGTTAACACGAACCTAAACTAACGTTACAACTAACCTAAAGTTAGTTTAGGTTCGTGTTAACGTTAGATAATGTACAAAATAAACGTTTTCCGCTGCTATAAACGTTGCACTTTTATTTTGAAAACCCCCAGAAAGGAAGTCATTATATTTGCTTTAGTGACCATCCGGTTCTGTGTTAGCTCCAGTTAGCTACGTGCAGTAGTTAGTATTATATTATCAATACCAGCCATTGGATTACTGTTTTCTAAATTGGGGAGGCTTTTAATCGTCAAGGTAAGAGGATTTTAAGTCATGGTATCCATAAACTTCAATCGGTTCGGATCCTTTGAATGAATGAGAATGTCCACAAACACGGCTTCACGTAGAAATCACTGACTGCGCGAAGAGACGAGTGCTTAGGCAAAAAATTGTTTAGAGTATATTTGCTTAGAAAACGTAATTGTCTAATTCAATAATTTTTTATTTCTCCACGTGGTAAATACACAGGTCACAACATGTTTACATGAACATTTTGGAGTTGTATTTGGAGTGTATTTGGTGACTGTAGGACACTGTAAGGGAACGTCAGGCTATTGCCCCCCCCCCCCCACTTCCAGTGATGAAGCTAAGCTACGCTAACGGAGCGGCTGTTCCCAAAGCTAAATGCACGCACAGAGACAAAAAAGTATGTATCTTCTTGTCTAACTCCAGGGAAGTTGTTAAATATGCTAATTTCCCAAAATGTTGGAGTTTTCCTTTAAGGGTACACATAGCACCTCCTTCTCCACGTGGCTAAGCTGCCAATAATAGCTAAGACAGAGCAATATTTGGCAATTTGTTTGGCTTTTCTTTTAGACATTGCAGCAATTCTCAGACCGGTCATGGTGCATTTGTGTACATGGCCATGACTTCCGAACACAAGTACACTATATCTACCGGTACACCTATACCCAAGGTCAGCCATCACACTGAGCAGTGGTTGGTATTTGATATACTTGTCCCGGAAGGCCTGGTCCATGTACAGATCAAAGGTACAGCCTACTTCTATGACCAGCACCTCTCCGTGGCTGGTGTCAACAAAAACAACGTCCGGTGTATTTGGTATGTTAGCAAAAACATTGTTGGTAAGGCCAAACCACTCTGGTTTCACTCTGGCATGTTTGTACATTGCTGCACTAGATGGTGATATGTTCCGTACCACATCAGACACAATGTCCACAATACGGTCATGACGAGCGATGTACAGGTGTTTGTATGCATTACATCCGTTTGTTATGTGTGCAATGGATTCTAGGTGTTGTGAATCCTGATGGTTTAAACAGAATGGACGGTGAGTTTGAGGATACCAAGTGGACAGATTGTATTGTGTGGGTAATACCTGCAGTCTTGCTTTGATGGTAAATTTTAAAACATCCTCACCAACAGCGGCGTTCTTATACACTGAGTGTGAGACTGAGTGGTCAGCAAACTCCAAACAAGCTAGCTTTCCCTGTAGTCTTAGTCCACACCAGTGCTGCCTGATCTCAGACTGCTTCATGCTAAGCAGAACCCTCCTTGCAGAGTCTCTGTGCAGTTCAATAGTCTCTTCCTGCGGTGTTGTGATGTTGGCCTTCACAACCACACAGGGGTCTGTGATAAGTTCATCAGAGACAGGGACTTCAGTCTGTGTAACTTGAGTAAATTTTTTTATGCGGTGCCTATTGCGTCCCCAGTACAAAATGTTTTGTAATTTGTCTAGATTTGGACAAAAACTAATTCCATTTGGTTTTTCATGTATAGTCAATTGTTATTTATCATGAATAATGATATGGGCTTAAGTTGCTGTTTTATAAATTGTAAAAGCTTTGATTAAAAGAGGTATTATGGCAAATTGTGGTATTATGCCATGTCCCCAGTGCTGTTCATTCAACTTCAATCTAAAGAATAACTAATAAAAACATATACATTTCTAAATATATCATGATTATAAAATTGTCTTGGTCAAACTCCATTTTATCAAATGCTGTTTTTATAAAAAAAAATAAAAAAATAAAAAAAAGATTATAAAAAGAAAATTGATTTATGTCCGTCCCCGGCGTCACTGTCCACTCTGTGGAGCTGTGTTTACTGTCCCTTTAAGAAGAAAACACATTTCTCAATGACATCAGTCTCATGAGGTGACATCACAACAGTGGAAGGAAAATCAAATGTGGTAAGATGTCTGCTTTTCTACCTCTCTTACTATCCTATTTTGATGTTTCTATTAAGTGAGTTTGATATGTTTGAAAATAACTGTCCATCATGTTAGGCTTAAGTATTGAGGAGATCAATCAAATGTAATAATTGAAAAAAGTGTTTGTGAGGAATTATAGATTCCTCATCAAGAATTGAAAGTCATGCTAGCCATTATGCTAACACAGGCAGACTAAAGGCTAACTTTAGCTCAAAATGTCCACCCTGTTATTGTCCACCTTGTTAGCCTTATTCAACTAACAGGGTGGACACCAACCTAACAGGGTGGACATATATCTAGTAATGTTGACTTATAACAAGTTTTGTTGCCATGTATGCAGTGTTTTCCCTATATGCAACAGCAGCATTCTTTTATATTTATTATTTATAACTAGTTTATAACTAATATTTATTTGCCCCTGGTTGCCTTACACTGATAAGTTAACATATAGGTGCAAAGCATTGGATCCAGGTGCTGCTGCAAAATAACATACTGGGGGAAACACTGATATGTATATTATATTGTATATTATTATGTATACTGTATGATATAGGTATATTATCTAAAGGAAATGCATGCATTTGTTTAGGAATGGCATCCCCATTAAGTGCAGCTGAATCACAGCGGCGTTACAGAGCACGCCGTGATGCTGACCCAGAGAGAAGACAGCAATACCTTCAGAAAGAGAGAGAAAAATGGAGAAGGGACAGAGAGAAAGGCATAAAGACTGGTATCAATGAAGTTGGTGAGAGAGAGAAAAGGGCAAGGAGGAAGAAATGGAGGGAGGTAAAGAAAGCAGCCAGGGCCAGAGAATCACAGAACACTCCCCCTGCAACTCCAGAGATTCAGCCTTCAAGGTTTGAGCAAGTTTGTAATATATAAGGACATGTACTGTACATTGAGAATAAAATACATTGTTGTTTTTAAGACTTTTGTGAGCTTTTAAAAAAATGCAGAGTTAATATAAGTCAGGATGTATTATCATTTGTTTATTCTGTTTTAGGCAAAGCCTTCAAGGTGAAAAGAGGGCAAAAAATGGAAGGAGAAGGCTCCAACAGGAGATAGCTCTCTTAAAGGCCCAACTGGATAGAGAGATGAGAATGAAGGAAAAGTATAAAAAAAGATACTCAAGGTGTAAGGCCAGCTCCTCATCCCCACGTGCATTGGTGAATCGGATGCTTCAAAATCAGAACGTCACTCCTTATGTCCGCAAGACCCTTACATTTCACTCTGCCTTAGTTGCGGACATTGCTCAGTCTTACAAAGCCTCAAGAAGAGAGAGTGAAGCAAACGATAGCCAAAGTGACATGTGGTAGGCTATTAAAAAAATACAGACTCCTGTCATTCGCTTGTAGTGCTCTTCGATTCTCCAAGAAGAGGGATAAGTTGAACAGGAATGCAGACCTCACCACCTTTCAGAGAAGGAAGAGTTCAAGGAGAGCAGAGAGTAAAGCCAATATACGTACCTTCTTTATTCGTGACGATGTCAGTCGTATGACAACTGGGCGCAAGCAGACCATAACTGAGGAAGGAGAAGATGCAGAAGCGACTGCTTACTGACACATTAAAGAACCTTCATAGGAGATTTGCATCTGAAAAATCAGACAACGTCTCGTACTGTCTGTTTTGTGCATGTCGGCCATTTTGGGTCGTGGCCCCTACTGATGCAGATCGGGCCACGTGCCAATGCAAAACGCACGAAAATCTCCAGTTCATGGCTAACACCCTCTACAGCCATGGGATTGTGGACTCCAAGAACATTGAGGAGATGGCTGACCGCACTGTCTGTGCCACGGGAATCAAAGCCTGCGCCTATGGTGACTGCAAAGAGTGCTGTCTCAACGCTCACCCAACCTTGAAAGCAGCCACAGAGGAAATTGTACAAGTTGTACAATGGTCTCTTGAAAGGACAGGTGAGGAAGAGAGGAAGACCATTACCCTTAAGAAGGAGGTGCACAGCACACAAGCAGAACTGGTCAGTAATTTTCAAGACCGTCTCTTCAAATTCCTAAGCACCTGTTTAACATCAGGTGGCAATATGGTGCTTACAGAAAGCTACGGGAAAGACTCCAAGAAAATGAGTGCTTAATCCACATCGATTTCAGTGAAAATTACTCATGCAAGTATCACAATGAGATCCAGTCGGTGCATTTTGGGGGATCCCACCAACAGGCAACGCTGCACACCGGTGTGCTGTACACCACTGAACAGACACCAATATCATTCTGTTCTATCTCGCCCTCACGAAGACATGACCCACCAGCGATCTGGGCCCACCTGGAGCCTGTCCTGGAGATGGTGAAGGCCAATTACCCAAAGGTGGAGAGGCTTCACTTCTTCAGTGATGGCCCAGCAACCCAGTACAAACAGAAGGGCAACTTCTACCTCCTGTCAACTGAGCCATTCAGGCATGGTTTCAAAGACCTGTCGTGGAATTTCTTTGAGGCCAGCCATGGCAAAGGAGCTCCAGATGGAATCGGAGGGACACTGAAGCGGTCAGCTGACCGGATTGTGCGCTTGGGGGAAGATGTTCCAGATGCCCTCACTCTATTTCAAAAACTGAGGGGACTGGAATCCACAGTGGAGCTCTTCTTTGTCAGTGAAGATGAAATTGAAGCAAAGACAGAGGTAAAGATGCCCCCAACCCCTGCAAAAACATTCACAAGTAATAAAGTACCTCTGTCTGTCTGTCTCTTGCTCTAATGAATATTATAATAATAATAATAATAATAATAATAATAATAATAATAATAATAATAATAATAATAATAATAATAATAATAATAATAATAATAATAATAATAATAATAATAATAATAATAATAATAATAATAATAATAATAATAATAATAATAATAATAATAATAATATCTCTATTTTGAATATTATATCTCATACTTGTACTGAATATCATCTCTTCTCGCCTCAGATCCCTGCTCTGACTCCTGTTAAGGGCACAATGAGGATGCACCAGGTAATCAGCCTCTTACCTGCAAATCAAGTACAGGGACATCAGCTGTTTCTGTCAGAGGCAGGATGGTCGACTGGATTGTGCCTGCTTTGAACTAAAAGTTTCTACTCTAAATGGAGTTCCAGTGACGCCCCCAACGCAGAACAGAGAGACCCCATGGCGACCAGAGGCAGTCGACAGCACTTACATTGGAAAGTGGTGTGTTGTCAAGTATGACGATGACGTGTACCCCGGCATCATCATGGCCGTGGAGGAGAATAGCATTCACGTGAAGTGCATGCATCGCAATGGGGTAAACAAATACTTCTGGCCAACACCACGTGAAGATATCAGCTGGTATGCAGATGACCAACTTCTGTGTCTTATACCCGAGCCACAGGCACTCAACAAACGCTCGGTTCAACTGGATAAGTCCACGTGGAAATATCTAGAAGATCACTTGGGGAACTACAACTAGACATGCGCTAAGGGCAGGGTCTGGAGCTGGGGCTGGACTTTGAGCTGCTACTTTTACACCGGTTACCCCCACGTCAGAGCTACAGAGGAGTCTATCACATACTGTACATGCACACACACAAGCACAAACACACACACACTCATTCACACAAACACACACACACACACACACATACAGTATAAATTCTCTGTCATACACATAAACACAAACATATGCACATACAGTTTTATTTCCTTTTTGTGTTCTTCCAGTTCTTCCTTGGTCCAAGTTTAAGATTCCCAAGGAGTTAGTCTAATTTCACATTCCCAGGGAGTTAGTTTGATTTCATGCACACATGATTTGTATGCACGCAACTCTCATACATATAAACACACATACATACACATTCAGTACAAACTGAGTCATACACACAAACATAAACAAGTGCGTGGACAAGTTATTTAAGTAATTTTCCTTTTTGTGTTCCAGTTTTCCTTAGTCCATCATAAACCAAGTTAATTCACGTTATAATTAATAAAATTCATTAAATAACATTAAGGTTTTGTCATTTGTTGGTGTTTTGTCCACCCTGTTATTCTACTGTGTCCACCCTGTTAGACCTCTGTCCACCCTGTTATGTTGGTATTTTTCTATCATAGTTTAATGAGATTACCAAATATCAAGTGGATATTTGTAGTTACATAAAGATATGGAAGGGATTGATTATACATGCTAGAAACTTTGAGTAATTATTATCATAATTCACCTTTCTTAAAGGGGAACTATTTTACTATTTCTTTCACTATTTGGGCACTTTTACACAATTCCTGTGAGTCTATGGAACACCTCTGTAATATATATATATTTTTTATTCATTGTTTTGTATTTCTAATCAAGTCCTCAAAAACAGCATTTTTCTACCTCAAGATCTTGAGCCGTTTTGAGCCTGGGCTGCAGGTGCAGGTGCAGGTGCCACTGTGTGCAGCTCATCTTGTATCTCAACATTAACATGCAGCAGTGTCTTTCTGACATCACAAATCATCACATTTTCAGATGACTCAGTTCAGTGAGGGTGAATATTGTGAGAGGAGAATTGGAAGAATGCACCAATATGAGAATTTTGAGACATAGATCATATTAATATAAGTTCACATAGCTAGGAAACAATGCTAAACACTCAAAAAGGCCATTTATAAGATAGTTCCCCTTTAAGAAATAAAGTGGAAGAATATGTCCCGTTCTCATAATGTGCAGTTGTTTTTCTCAATATATGCTGTTTAAAATAATTGTATTGTAAAATAAATATCTGACTAAATTGAGGGACATACAATTCCTATACACTAATAATTTCAATAGCAATCATGTACTGAAATCACAATTAAACAGTTATGTCTATGTCCTTAACAGGGTGGACATATCCCTTGTGACACATGTTGTTAATATATCTAAATATAATATAATTTAGGTGCCTGAGCTCGACCAATGTGTTTTTCAGCTAATTAGATATGTGCTTTATATAATAGAACATTAAAATATAGGTAAATAAACTTTTTTTTATCCCAAGTTATGAAGTCCAAATGGCACCCTATAAAAAAATTGAGGTCTTGTCCATTTCAGCTGAACTCCAGTCTGGTTGCAGAGGTCATTGAGATCTGGCCAGTCAGACCAGACCCCGAAGCCCTTGGCCCGAGAGTCCAGTTTCCCAGAGTCTTTCTTCCTGAAGCCGAGGAAGTTATTCTGGTCTGCGGTGGCCAGGGGGATCTTCCTTCTGCGTAGATCCAGCAGGAGAGAGGCCCTGGCCATGCATTTCTCTGACGGTGACATCATCATTGTTAAGCATGTGGAGCAGGTGGGCTAGCCTGGTGGCTATGTAGGTCCACTCGACATTGGGGACTCCCAGCCCTCCCTCTCCACATGGGAGAAAGATCATGCTCCGTGTGGAGTGTGTGTTGAGGCCTACCCACTTTCTGACCAGCTGAACAGTTTTGTTTGTCATTTCTCTCAGTGCCTTGAGAGGGATGTGTACATTGGCAAAAAGGTGTTGGATTTTAGCCAGAGCAACCTCTCTCACAGCCTGGAACTTCATGATGACGGGGAGGGGGGACAGGTCAATCAGGTGTAGACGATGGAGAAACTCTGTAGTGAGCTCCTCGACCTGCTCCCCCCACTCTCCAGCGATGTTAAACCTGTGGCCAAGGTATGGGTAGGTCTCATTACGGGAATACACACACACACACACACACACACACACACACTAACAACCTGCCTCCTCCCATACACACAAACACATATGTTGCCTCTGCTGCAGCAGAGACTCTGTATGTGATGCCGGTGTTTGTAGTGCTAAAACTATATTAAATATATATTATTATAGCTATGGATCTAATAACAACGTCGATTGTCAGTGAGTTTCTTCCGGTCAACATGTAAAAAACAGATAATTTTTTCATCCATACATTTCCGTTTTATACCGTGGTGAATATGAGTATAGTTTTAGAGTGATCCTGTGTAATCACAGGAAACTCCGTCAAACGGCGCTTTACTGCATTTCATTATAAATCGTGCCATTTCTCGCCTGATTATTGAATCAATCTGAAATCAACGCTAGATTACAACGGGACACGGCCCACACACACACCACAGACACATGCTGCGATCGCGGGGAAAAAATTATCGGATCAACGCAAGATTGATAATATATAGTCCTTACCTTGTCTATGATGTACTGCAAAAAGAATAATCCTATTATCTGATCGCCATTCAAAATACTGGTTGCGGTCGTGTGTCCAACGCTATCCACCAAAGAAAATGAACGGGGGGCGGGGACACTCGTCGATGCCATCCCTATAAGCGCTTGTCTTGCTGGAGTGTTTAGACCCTGCCTCCACGCTGCATCTCGGCCAGGAAAACAAACCACATCATTTCAAATGGAGTGCAATAGCGGCCGCAAGGCGTTAGGCGTCCAACGATTGGCGGGCTATAACAAGCATACTCGCCATTGGCAATTAATGTATTAAGGTTACGGTTAGGTATGTAGTTATAGTTGAGTTTAGAGGCTATAGGGAATGAATGTAAGTCAATGCAGTGTCCCCCAAAGTGGCCTAAGTAAACATGTGTGTGTGTGTGTTCATGTATGTATGTGTGTGTGCAACTGGTTTAATATAATCTCTTTTTGGAACCTGCATCCTGTTGTCCACACACTTGTGCGTGTGTTTGTGTGTGTGTGCATGTGTTTGTGTGCGCGTGTGTGTTTGTGTGTGTGCATGCGTGTATTTGTTTGTGTGTGTGTGTGTGTGTGTGTTTGGCATGTTTATGTGTGTGAGGCCCCCGCACCCCCCGCGGTGCGGGGGAGCCCCGGAGCATAGGGGGCCCCGCCCCCACTGTAGGCTATCCTCTTAGATTTCGTAATGCAGGAACAGGGCGCAGAGGGCGGGGCCCCCCCCCTCCCTGCTATGTTGCTAGGCACCCCGTCCCCGTCATGTGTACGCTGTAGTACAGCAGTGTATCATTATAATTATTTGCTCACCTGCGATAGGGCTAGCCGGCTGATAACTAATGTTCATTGGCAGGCTGGGCAGCGTTCAAAACAAAGCGGGAAGCGCCGGTAAAAATGAAGCGCAAATACCCAAGCGGTGCTCAGAAAAACAAGTTGAGAGCGAAAGCCGAACAGGAGACGGCAAAGCTACCCAAAAGAACATCATTGGTCTAGCAGGCAGCAACGGTAGACTGACTCTAACGTTACTGAAGATGCATCGGCAGTAAGCTCTTCACCCAGCCCGGCCGCGTGAATATTAAAGGCAACCAACTTGTGTTCAACTTTTCGTTCAGCGTTTCTCTGATTGGCCACACGGCCACGTGACCGCCCTAGCACACGCCCTTATCCGCTGAGAGACGCGGCAGACGCGCAGAGAGTGAGCTGGGATCATTTGGTGGTCGAACCAGTTCAGACAGAGGTGTTTATTTATATTAATAAACATATCTACTAGAAACACTAGTGTTCTGTTGTGTGACTGTGCTAAACTCTTCCACCACATGACCGACATTTGACATACAGTACACCTCCTATCTATAACGCTGCCACCACCCACTTCAATGACAGAGCTCTCATATTTGCGAATGCATAAACTATATCTTAAATTATGGCTATGTGTCTAATATGGCTGTCGCGAAGTCATTGATAAGCGACAGCCATATTAGACACATAGCCATAATTTAAGATATAGTTTATGCATTCGCAAAATATGAGAGCGCTGTCATTGAAGGGCTTCTACAACGGATATGTGGTTTATGACGTTAATTAATAATAAACACTGTTAGGACTATCTGACTCTTACTAATAAACACTGTTAGGACTATAAACACTGTGCAGACTATCTGACTCTTAATAATAAACACTGTTAGGACTATCGATTCATGCGTCACTACTGTAACTAGAAACTCTGCTGGGTGTCACTGTACATCAGTGTGGAACTGTACACTGTAACGTTATGTTAGGGTTTGTAACCGACCTCAAACGCAACGGCACAGAGAGAGTTGTTCAGAGTTAGCCAAAGCAAGGGCGTATTTATTTTCAGAGTTACAAGATGGAATGAAGTTGAGCAACCGAACAAACGGGGAATCTGGCATGTGAAGATTGTTGCGGCTCTGCAGATACTCCCAGTAGGTGGTGGTGAGGAATTGGCTTGTGACGTCTGAAGCGGCTCTGCAGATCCTCCCAGCTTTCACTCCCGGTGGAAACGGAGAGAGAGAGAAATCAGAGTTAGCCCAGCGCACAACAGAAGCAGAGAGGTGACTGATCCAGTATATATCCAAGTGACTTGATCTTCGGTGTACCACACACAAGTTAGCAGAGTCCAGAGAAAAAACAATACGGTAATCCAAAGTGTAAATCCAACACAAAAATAGGTGAGAACAGTACAAACAAAAACGGGATCTCTTCGGTGTTTCACAAACACACAAAAAACTGATGATCCAAAAAGAACTGTTTCCAAAAACTCACCAGAGCGCAACGCGTAAAGCGGGCAGATAACGAGGCGCAGCTCCGAACGGGGAACCAGGTTCTCCACAGGGATTCTCCACGAAAGTCCTGGAGAGCAAAAGACAGGAAACAGCGACGGGGAAGGCAGGCAAATGCAGGAGTAATTCAGAACGATCCAACATCGATAGTAGGGGGATCAGAGTATATAAAGCCACAGGGCGCTGATTACAAGCTGTGACAGCTGCGGGATGAAATTGATACTTGCTCCAGAAGCGTGTGGCGGGGAAAGCACCAATCAACACGGCACCTTACAGGAACGGAGCGTGTGGCGGGGAATGCAATTAATCAACAAAGTACCTTAAAGGAACGGAGCGTGTGGCGGGGAGCGGACCAAACCTCACAGTACCCCCCCCTCCACGGGAGCCACCCGGCGACCAGGCCGACCCGGCTCGCCCGGATGGGCACGATGGAAGTCGGTGATTAGGCCGGGATCCACAATGAGCTGGCGGGAGACCCAGCTCCGTTCCTCCGGACCGTACCCCTCCCAGTCCACCAGGTACTGGAACCCCCGACCCCGCCGTCGAACGCCCATCAACCGGCGGACCTGCCACTGGGGGTGACCGTCCACCATCTCGGGAGGAGGTGGTTCCGGAGCAGGAGGCATCAGGGGACTGAGAGAGACAGGCTTAACCCGGGACACATGGAAAACGGGGTGAATGTGCATGGACGCAGGAAGCTTAAGACTCACCGCCGCCAGACTGAGTACCTTCAGAACCTCAAAAGGTCAGACGAACCGGGGGTTAAGCTTCTTGGCCGAGGACCGAAGTGGAAGGTCCCTTGCGGAAAGCCACACCCTCTGCCCAGGGTGGTACGTCGGCGCAGGAACCCGGTGCCGGTCAGCCCCATGACAGGCGTGCTCTGATGACCGGAGCAGCGCGGTCCTGGTGATCTCCCAGACCCGATGGCACCGGTCGAGGTGGTCCTGTACGGAGGGAACTGCCACCTCCGTCTCCTGTGCAGGGAAAAGAGGGGGTTGGTAGCCCAGGGATACCTCAAAGGGTGAGAGGCCGGTGGCGGAACTGACCATGGAGTTGATGGAGTACTCGACCCAGGGAAGGAATCGGCTCCAAGAAGCTGGTCGCTCGGCAGCCACACACCGAAGAGCAGACTCCACACTCTGGTTCATCCTCTCCGTTTGTCCGTTAGTCTGGGGATGATAACCAGAGGAAAGACTGACCGTTGCCCCCAATCCCTTGCAAAAAGCCCGCCATACCTGGGAAGTGAACTGGGGCCCCCGGTCCGAGACGACGTCCTGGGGAAAACCATGGAGGCGAAACACGTGGCGTGTCAGGAGGTCTGCCGTCTCGGCCGCCGAGGGAAGCTTGGGAAGGGCCACGAGGTGAAGCCCCTTGCTGAACCGATCCACCACGGTCAGAAGGCACGTGTTCCCCTGGGAGGAGGGAAGACCCGTGACGAAGTCCAGCGCCACATGTGACCAAGGACGGCTCGGAATGGGAAGCGGCTGCAATAGCCCGGAGGGTGCCTGGTCGGAGGCCTTGCTGCGGGCGCAGACTGCGCAGGCCAGTACGAACTCCTTGACGTCGTTCCTCATGGTGGGCCACCAGAATCGACGAGCCAGGAAGGAGAACGTGCGATGAACGCCCGGGTGGCAGGCGAACCGGCTGGTATGGCCCCACTGGAGGACCCGGGACCGGACCGAGTCGGGGACGAAGAGACGATGAACCGGTACATTGCCTGGAGCGCGATGGAAGCGTAGGGCACGCCTTACCACCCCCTCGATGCCCAAGGTGACTACTCCTACCACCCTGGCCTCTGGGAGGATGGCAGTCGGGTCCTCAGTGGTTGGAGCCCCCTTGGAGTGTAACCGGGACAGGGAGTCGGCCTTCGTGTTGCGGGAACCAGGGCGAAACGTCAGCGAGAAGTCGAACCGACTGAGGAAGCTGGCCCATCTTGCCTGCCGGCCATTGAGGCGCTTGGAAGCACGGATGTACGTCAGGTTCTTGTGGTCCGTCCAAATGGTAAATGGCTCTTCGGCCCCCTCTAGCCAATGACGCCACTCCTCCAAGGCAGCCACAACCGCCAGCAGCTCCCGATTGCCGATGTCATAGTTCCTCTCGGCAGGGAGGAACCGACGCGAGTAGAAGGCGCACGGATGTACCTTCTGGTCTGTTGCCGACCGCTGGGACAAGATAGCTCCCAGTCCAGTATCCGAGGCGTCCACCTCTACGATGAACTGTCTCTTGGGGTCTGGATGGAGCAAGATCGGGGCGGAAGTGAACCTCTTCTTGAGGGAGCGGAACGCGGCACACACCGCTGGGGACCAGTCGAACGGCAGGGCGGGAGAGGTCAGTCTGGTAAGCGGTTCCGCCACTTGACTGTAGTTCCGGATGAACCTTCGGTAGAAGTTGGCGAACCCGAGGAAGCTCTGTAACTCCTTCCGAGAGGTGGGTTCCGGCCACTCCTCCACGGCCCGGATCTTGCGAGGATCAGCTTGGGTCAAGCCTCTCTCCACGATGAAGCCCAGGTAATCAACGGAGTCGGAGTGGAATCGGCACTTCTCCGCCTTGACGAAGAGCCGATTGTGGAGGAGGCGCTCCAGCACACGGCGGACATGCTGGATGTGTTCCTCGAGGGTCTTGGAGAAGATGAGGATGTTGTCTAGGTATACTACCACAAACTCCTCCAGCATGTCACGAAGGACGTCGTTCATGAGCGCCTGGAATACCGCCGGAGCGTTGGTGAGGCCGAACGGCATCACCAGGTACTCGTAGTGGCCCCTGGGAGTCTTGAAGGCGGTCTTCCATTCATTGCCCTCTCGGATACGGACTAGATGGTAGGCACTCCGGAGGTCCAGCTTGGTAAAGACGGTAGCCTGGGTGAGAGGCTCAAAGGTGGAGTTCATGAGAGGTAGAGGATACTTGTTCTTAATGGTGATCTCGTTGAGCTGGCGATAGTCGATGCAGGGTCGAAAGTCTCCGTCCTTCTTCCCAACAAAGAAGAAACCGGCCGCCACAGGAGAGGAGGAAGGCCGAATGAGTCCTGCTTCCAAGAACTCAGAGATGTATTGATCCATCGCTGCCTTCTCCGGGACGGTCAGACTGTAGAGGCGGCTGCCGGGAAGGTGAGCCCCTGAGCGGAGGTCGATGGCACAGTCGTAAGGCCGGTGAGGAAGGCCTGAGCCCTGGACGTACTGAAAACCTCCATGAGGTCGTGGTACTCGGGGGGTATGGTCGAGAGGTCCGGAGGCGGCTCACAAACGTATCTCCGGGTGAGGGACAGGACGCCGCCTGAAGACACTGGGCATGACAGGAGGAGCTCCACCCCTTGATGGTACCGGAGGACCAGGCGATGTGGGGCTCGTGCAGCGCGAGCCAGGGCCGGCCCAGGACTACTGGGACAAGAGGGGATCTGGTGATAAAAAACTGGAGTCTCTCAACGTGGTTACCAGCAATGGTGAGCAGGACAGGGCAGGTGCGTTGAGTGATGTCAGCCAGGCGGTGTTGGTCCAATGCGAATACCTCCAATGGCCTCACTAGGTCCTCAAGTGGAATGTCCGCCCAGGCCAGGGTGACGCTCATCAGACGGCTAGGTGGTGCACGGTTCTGGGAACGAGAAAAACGGCTCACCAGGATCTCCCGGGGTCCCGGCGAGCCTGGTCTTTTGGCCGGGTGGGGCAGTTGACGATACGGTGTCCATCCCGACCGCAGTAGAGGCAAAGGCCGGACCTGAACCTCGCCTCCCGTTCAGCTTGGCTAAGATGAGAACGTCCCAGCTGCATGGGTTCCTCTCCGGGCACCGAACGGGAGGGGAAAGAGCCACCAGTCGTGTTGGGAGCAGGGCGACCCGCAGTACCGTCACGAGTACGGGGGGTCCGGAGTACCTCTGGAGGTCCCTGTCGGGTTCTCTCACGTCTTCTCTCCTGGAGGCGTCCGTCGATGCGAATGGCGAGGCTGAACAGGTCCTCGAGGGACTCAGGTTCCTCACGGGTCGCGAGCTGGTCGCTGACTGCGTCGTTGAGCCCCCTCATGAAGGTGAGACGAAGTGCTTGATCGTTCCAACCGCTCTCCGTTGCCGCCAGTCTGAACTCCAGCACGTAGTCAGTGACCCTGCCACTGCCCTGCCGGAAGGTACCCAACCGGGCTCCAGGGTCCTGGCCACGGGCTGGGTGGTGGAAAACCCTGCGGAGCTCAGCCACAAAGTCTGGGTAGGAAAAACAGAAATCTGCCCCCATTGCCCAGGAGGCAGTGACCCACTGGGCTGCCCGGCCTGAGAGCAAGTTAGTCATGTAAGCCACTTGGGCTCCCCTTGAAGTGAATCGACTGGGTTGATGACGAAAAACCATCTCACATTGCATGATGAATGTGGCACAATCCTCGAAGTTACCATCGAACAACCGTGGTTCGGAGAGACGGGGCTCCCGAGGTGCGGGATCGGGAGGCGCGGGGCCTGCCAGGGCTGCGGGTGATGCTCCGGCCGAGGCTCCTGAAGGAAGTGGGGTTACAAGCAAGGTGTTAACGATTTCACTCAGCGCTTGTAAGTGGAGGAGAATATTAGACTGCTGGCTAGCCAGAGAGCCAAGGGACCCCTGAATAGGCAGGACCTGCTCTCGGAGCTCCTGTACAGCAGCCGCAGCCGCATCTAGCTGTAGGCTGTGGTCGTTGGTTAACTCTATCTGGACTGCCAACGCTGTTCTGACCCTCTCTGTGTCGGCTGAGGTCGTCATGGTTGGATCGTAATGTTAGGGTTTGTAACCGACCTCAAACGCAACGGCACAGAGAGAGTTGTTCAGAGTTAGCCAAAGCAAGGGCGTATTTATTTTCAGAGTTACAAGATGGAATGAAGTTGAGCAACCGAACAAACAGGGAATCTGGCATGTGAAGATTGTTGCGGCTCTGCAGATACTCCCAGTAGGTGGTGGTGAGGAATTGGCTTGTGACGTCTGAAGCGGCTCTGCAGATCCTCCCAGCTTTCACTCCCGGTGGAAACGGAGAGAGAGAGAAATCAGAGTTAGCCCAGCGCACAACAGAAGCAGAGAGGTGACTGATCCAGTATATATCCAAGTGACTTGATCTTCGGTGTACCACACACAAGTTAGCAGAGTCCAGAGAAAAAACAATACGGTAATCCAAAGTGTAAATCCAACACAAAAATAGGTGAGAACAGTACAAACAAAAACGGGATCTCTTCGGTGTTTCACAAACACACAAAAAACTGATGATCCAAAAAGAACTGTTTCCAAAAACTCACCAGAGCGCAACGCGTAAAGCGGGCAGATAACGAGGCGCAGCTCCGAACGGGGAACCAGGTTCTCCACAGGGATTCTCCACGAAAGTCCTGGAGAGCAAAAGACAGGAAACAGCGACGGGGAAGGCAGGCAAATGCAGGAGTAATTCAGAACGATCCAACATCGATAGTAGGGGGATCAGAGTATATAAAGCCACAGGGCGCTGATTACAAGCTGTGACAGCTGCGGGATGAAATTGATACTTGCTCCAGAAGCGTGTGGCGGGGAAAGCACCAATCAACACGGCACCTTACAGGAACGGAGCGTGTGGCGGGGAATGCAATTAATCAACAAAGTACCTTAAAGGAACGGAGCGTGTGGCGGGGAGCGGACCAAACCTCACACGTTATATGTTATTTCGCCCGTGGAGGCTGCTGAAGCGCCAGCGGGGCGACGCGGTGGTTTGTCCCCGGCTTCCGTGCACCGCTGCTGCGTCAAGCCACACAATTATGTCTGTATTTGATTATGGTGAAATTATGTACATGCATGCCTCTCCCTCTGAAAGCCCATCCACGCTGTGTATCATAGAGACATAGAGCACTGGGTTTTATCACTGGAGATATATTTCTCACTCACCATTGTATTTTGCGCCATCTGACAATATCATAATGATGCGTTTTCTATATTATATCCACAATCATTCATCTAAAAAATTGTATGGGCTTTGTTTATACTTCAGAAGTGATGTACAGTGACAAATCGTCACAGCAGTATAGTTTGTTTATACTTCAGAAGTGATGTACAGTGACGAGTGAATCTGGTAGTTGGTTGTTTAAAAATGCGAAACATAATAACGTTACGCTTTCTAGTTCAGCGCATTTCATAACTGTATGGGCTTTGTTTATACTTCAGAAGTGATGTACAGTGACGAGTGAATCTGGTAGTTGGTTGTTAAAAACGCGAAACATAATAGCGTTACGCTTTCTAGTTCAGCGCATTTCATAATCAGTCAGCAGCGCTCCACTGCTGCCGCAGCTGAACACAAGTTGGTTGGTACACAAGTTGGTTGCCCGTGCTGCCGCTTGCTCCTTGGATTTAATTTGGGACGTGGGACGGCTGCCGCTTGGCTGCCGGCTAGCGGCAAAAGGGGGCGGGGGGTCGCGGCCAATCAGAGAAAAGCTGAACACAAGTTGGTTGCCTTTAATATTCACGCAGCCCGGCCACCACTAGCAACCCCCCGGTCAGCTCCGAGTCCAGGCAGACAGCAGACACACAGCCCAGCCAGGCCCCCAGCCAGGCTACAGCCGCCCAGACAGGTTAGAATAATAGAAAGTTGTATTCGCCATAACCAGTACGAGTAGGCTACAGGTTACATTGGAATTGGAATCGAATCCGTAAATTTTTTAGTACATGGTTTAAAGTGTGCGCATAACGCGCCATAAGTTCTATAGATAAGAAATTACCATTATCTATATCACCTATTTTCTCTCACTGACTCCGGAAAGCAGAGTTGCGAGAGGCCAGTGTTAGTGTACTAACATCAGTTATTCTGGTTAGGACCTCGGTCCAAAACCCCAACTCTCTCGTAAAACTATCAGATGATATTTGCGCGTCAATGGTCAGATTATGTTTCCGCCGCCGCGTATCATAAACGACACATGCTGCCAAATGAGAGCGAGAGAATTCGTGTTCTTTAAACTTTTTAGAGAGACCCTGCCAATAATTTTTTCCTATTCTCCACGCTTGGTGGAGGTGATGGGCAGACACCGAACAGCCAGCACAAAATTTTGTTGTGTCTGTCCACTATGTTTGTTACTTTTGTTATTTCCCCCCCTATGTAAAGCGACCTTGGGTCTTTTGAAAGGCGCTATATAAAATGAAGCTATTATTATTATTATTATTATTATTATTATTATTATTATTATTATTATTATTATTATTATTATTATTATTATTATTATTATTATTATTATTATTATTATTATTATTATTATTATTATTATTATTATTATTATTATTATTATTATTATTATTATTATTAACGTTTCTAGTATTGAGAGCCGACACTAGATTTAAAGAGTGTTGGACTTTGCACAGAAGTATGCCAGGAGACGTGCTCGTATAAAATAATAGGCCTACTAGTACTACAATAGAAAGCAGCTCCTGACAAAGCCACTATTTGTCAATGAATGATGCCTGAAAAAATTTACCTTCCTTGTGGCTCCCTGGTCATGAAAACTACTTTCGTGTGTGTGTGTGTGAGCACAGCGGTGTCTGTGTTTATTATTATTTCATGAAATTGGGAAAATATCTTCATTTTACTATTATGTTCATTGTGTCAAAAGCTTATAATTTGAAACACTCTAAAAAAATAGTTATAGTGTTTAGTCCCCAGATGGACTTGGTCATGTTTTCTACTCCCATCCGCTCCCATGTTAAATGGCATTTTTTACCATTTTTAATCTGCTCTCATTCATTAAATTCTCGATATAATTACCAAATGCTTTGCATATTCCACGACATAAGAACCCTGTCTAGCGTTAAGATGTGCTGTTACCGATGTAAAACACATGGTGGCGTAATTGCTCACAGCTAACTTTGCCACAATTCAGGGGAAGGTGGGAGAGGCTCTTGCGGGCTGAAGTGGCTGATACTGCGGATACATGCTTTGGGGAGGTGGGGGGGGGGGGTAGCGAGCGTATTTTCAACACAGAACCGGATGCGAACCGGACCCCCGTGGTCCACAGCATGCCAGACGCCGAAACACAAGCCCCCCAGAGCCGCCGCGCTCCAATGAGGAAGTACATTTCACGGACCACCTCCGGTCGCCTGCCCACCAGCGAACAGAGTTCAAGATTCTACCCGGGGATCCACTTGAAAACGCCCGCAGGAGATTGTGGTATTTATAATCGTCTGGTAACGTCTCGCGTCTCTGCCGTTTCTGGCCGAATTAGTCATCGTTTCTTTCTTTTTTTTCTGATTCTTATTCAGAGGTATTTCGTCGAGATTACATAATGTGTAATGTGGCATCAGAAATGTGTAGAAATATGATAAATATGGCTATTTATCAGTTTTTTTCGATGAAAAAAGACGTGGTATCAAACAAACACAGATTTAAGTGGTTATAATTCTGAAATATAAGTAATCTGTTAGAGATATATTGAGATTAGGCTATTACTGTTAATCATGGGGAAAAAAAAGTTTTAAAAATAGTAAACAGTTAAAGTTATATGGCGTTGAAAAAAGGCTCATTTTCGTCGAAATCCTTAGGGAGCCACAAGGGTAAAAAGCTTTAAGTGGCTGCGATGTCTATCCCATGTCACTTTATTATTGATTTAGGGGAGTGGGCGGGGCCCCATGGTCCGACCTGCGGGGGAGCCCCGAAATATTGCGCAACGCCACTGGTGTGTGTGTGTGTGTGTGTGTGTGTGTGTGTGTGTGTGTGTGTGTGTGTGTGTGTGTGTGTGTGTGTGTGTGTGTGTGTGTGTGTGTGTGTGTGTGTGTGTGTGTGTGTGTGTGTGTGTGTGTGTGTGTGTGTGTGTGTGTGTGTGTGTGTGCGCACCATTGTGTGTCTTTGTTGCTCACCATTCTGCTTAGTAGGGGATATAAGAGTGTTTTATTTGTACAGAAGTTAATCAATAGCAGCCGGCAAAAGCTCTGTAATCCCAGCACCATCACCACTGGGTTGATTGAAAGCATTTTGGAGAGCGAGAGAGATAGATGGAGAGAGAGAGAGACAGAGAGAGAGAGAGAGAGAGAGAGAGCGAGAACGTAGAGCTTAGTAATTGTATCCTTCTCTGTGTTTATCACTTTCTTTTTAGAAGAGAAAAAAAGCACATAACCTGTTGGATATGGAATGGCCCTGTTTTTCAATGTGTACATAATGTAAAGATCTGTAGATGACAGCATTTACTCTGACACTCTGGCGTTATGCTGGGAAACAGCCAGGGAAAACATATTGTTAGAACTCTCCAGAAGCAGAGCCGGCAGAGTGCTGGAGATGGGGAAGTAGCAGCCAGCAGCACCAAGGCTGCGTCAACAAAGATAGTGGGTTGGCTCGGGATGGGAGTTACTATCAACAGAGAAGCCGTAGCTATGGGGAGAGAGAAAGGGACGTTTAGTGTGTCAAAGGTGACCAGAGCGCCGTTCCCATGGTATCGTGTCACTTTGTAACGAGAAAAGGGGCGGGGCTACGGGGATGGCCCCATTGCTAGGGGAAAGACGTTATGAGCTGTGAGTTTCTTCCGGTGTAAGTTAGAATAGGACACGAGGCTGAGACGTGTAGAAGTGGACAGAGAGATCGAGCACTAACTAGAGGGTGGTGGGAGGGGCCTAACAGGGAAGGTTTCAACCACGAGGCCTCAACCACCATTGGACTAATAGCAAAAGAGACGGTAGAGATAATGAATTCGATATATTTTTCAAGGACCTTTCAGAACTGTTTTTGCATCTTGTACAGAGTATGTTTATGAGAATAAACGTCAACACCAGGAGAGGTATCCTGCTTCCAGTGTCTCGTTAGTTGTTTTTTGAGATGAATGCATCCACAGGGTAGGAGAGAGGGTATCAGTCAGTATGATAAGAAAGAGATAAACACAACGCAGAAACTTCACGGAACCACAGGTGACGAGGTGATACTGGCTGATTATCGAAGAATCCAACAGAGGGTACAGCTTAGTTATTGTATCCTTCCCTGTGTTTATCTCTTTCTTTTTAGAAGAGAAATGAAGCACATAACCTGTTGGATATGTAACCATTATCATGGTTTACACAGGTTCTACACACACACACACACATACACACACACACACACACACACACACACACACACACACACACACACACACACACACACACACACACACACACACACACACACACACCTACACACACACACAAACGCACGCATGCACGCACACACACACACACATACACACACACACACACACACACACACACACACACACACACACACACACACACACACACACACACACACACACACACACACACACACACACACACACACCATCAGAAACACTCCGATGCAGAAAGAGAGCTGACCTTTGTTGGTGTTGTGTGTCATGTTGATGGCTTCAGAAATACTGTGAAACTCAATATAATATAATAAGAAGAAATGACCCTTCACTGGAATTGGAGTTCACATGCAGGGTGTGCCAGGTGTTTGTGTGTGTGTGTGTGTGCGTGTGTGTGTGTGTGCGTGTGCGTGCGTGTGTGCGCGTGCGTGCGTGCGTGTGTGTGTGTGTGTGTTTACAAACCTGTCTAGGTATCAATAGGAGGTTTGTGCCACCCTCTCACACCCTCGGTATATGTTGTGTGTGAACAATGGGTCTCATTCCCGAACGGATTTACGACAAAAAATTTCCTCTCAGGCAAATTTCTGCCCATTTAAGACATATTTAAGTACTTCTATTCTATTCACATAATATGCTTACTTCACATATCTACTCTATTCACATATATGCTTACCACTTGTATCTATTGCTATGTCCGCCCACTACAATCACATGAGCTGTCTAACACCTGTCCCGTCTCCCTGTCCCCCTGTGAGTTGCTGTCCTGGAGTGCTGACCGGAGTGTCGGACGTCCCGTGATGAAGGCCGGGAGGATGCAACGCTCTCTGCGTGCCCTCCTGTCTCCGGAGGTCTCGTAGTGGTGACCGGAGTGCCGGACGTCCCGCGATGATGTCGGGGAGTTCGCGACCCTCTCTGCGCCGCCCCCTATCTCCCTGTCTCCGGCTGTCCCTGAGCAATGACCGGAGTGTTGAATGTCCCGTGATTAAGACGGGGAGGACGCGACCCTCTTTGCGCCGCCCCTGTGCCTCAAATAGATTCGCTATCAGCTCTATCTTCAATCTTTCAAAATGTTCAGTTGCTATCGCTATCAGCTCTATCTTTAATCTTTCAAAATATTCAGTTGCTATTGCATGCACTCATCTGTCTTTCACTACACACTTGAGTGCATGCTTACCAACTGTTAGTCTGCAACACTACTATCACCGACATCTAAGAAGGGAGATCCCCCCTTGAATGGCCCTTCTAAGGTTTCTCTCCTCCACAGGCATTTTTCCCTATTGTTAGGTTTTAGTGAGTTTTTCCTTACCTTCGCGTGGGGTATGTCTGGGAGTGCTTGCATTCTTTCATTTATTTGCATTTATTTAAAATTTGTTGGACCTTATGGTGTTCTTGTTCTGTTCTTGACTTATTGTTATGTTTTCTTCTTGACTTGTTTAAAGAAGACTTGTACGGCCCATGGGGACATTAACGTGTGTTGTCGGGCCTTATAAATAAATTTGATTTGATTTGATTTGATTTGCGCTAGTAGCGCGATTCCCCACATTTTGCTGAGATCGGATTTGGCCCTGGCTGAGAGAAGAATTTAAGAGTGCTGAGGAGCACACTTATGATTGATTGACTGATTGAACATTTTATTAACTTGACAGACTGTGTTCTCCGTTCGTAATGGCTTTATTTGGGAGGAATCATAGTGATTCCTTAATGTCAACGCTACAGGCCTCCTTGGAATTAATTACTTAATCATAATTAAAATAAATATGACAATATTTGTATGATAAGAAATTATGCATTTGATGTCAGAAAAATAAATAATATGGATTCATCTGATCACAGGGCAGCTGGATTAACCATATCTGAACCAGCTATCTTGGACAAATGTATAATTACTTTAATTATTCAGATATTCAAACACAATTATAAAATTTGTGAAATTATTGAAAATAATAATAATTTAATGCCTTCTGTGGAATTATGTATTTCTTATTTGTTACATATCTGTTTTATTGATTAATTATACATTTGAAAGAATGCAGGTTATAGCCAACATGATTGGTACAATGGGACAGACATTTGTTTGATATAACTTGCATTCCTTCAAATGTATCATTAATCAATAAATCAGATATAGAAATACACTATGTAGCCTAGTACACCAACACTGCAAATGACAGTGGATAAATAAATAAATAAGAACTAAAGCTAATCGCATGGAAATAGACTGCATTAATATTCCATAACAAGTTTTGTGTGCGCCAGTATGGCCTACGTGTCTAATGAATGAACAGTAGGCTTATATTATTCTAGTTACTTGTTTCATTAGGATTTAGTAGATACTATATTATGCTCTGCCCTACGTACAGTATAAGTACAGTCTGTATACATCATTCGTCACCTTTATCTATTTTCCGTTTTGTCAAGTTTTAGTCAACTACAGGTCTGAACATTTTAGTTTTAGTATTTTTTGTTTAGCCTCGATTTAGTCTATTTTGTTTAGTCTTGCCACTCAGTTACAGCCTCATAAGTTGGCGTGAGCCTATTCTAAACAAAAACAAGCTAACGTCAGTGCTAGCTGGTTAGTCTTATGTAAGCTGTTTAATGTGTTCTATTGTGGTGGATCAACATAATTCACCCACGGAACTATGTGTTGGGGATAAGGGTTCAAGAAAATATTGTTTGTTACTTTCAAGTTCAAGTTTCTTTATTAGTTGTCATACAGAAGTACAGAATACTTTTATACAAAATGCTTCTTTCTGTTACGCTCCAGAGACCGTGCTAGACATATCAAATAAAATAAGTATAAAATAAAATAAGTGTAGCAAACGAGTTACTGTTAGTTAGCAAGTAAACAGAGTGTTGACGTTGAAGTTGATGTTGAATAAACGTTTAGCGTCGACAGTCTGCCTATACACAAGTATAGGCAGACTATTCCTACGTAGTTACACCGAGACGCAGTTGACCCGCCATTGTTCCATTAAACCCATGCCGCGTGAAGTTACTGCTATATAGAAAGTTGGCTAAGAACAAATAACACAGGTGAGGAAATGAATCAAAGCGCTTGCACTGCACACATAGGAAACAGAAATGCTGCTCTAATAATAACATGAATTATTCTAACAGTTATAATAATTTTGTCTCGTCTTAAAATGAAGAGAGATTTCGGCAAGCTTTTATTTTGTAAACTACATTTTGTGTCGTAGTTTTTAGTCAACAACATTGCATGAATCATTTAGTCACGTTAGTGTCACATTAACATTACGTCCCGTCTCGTTGTCGTCAGGGGAAAAAGCTTCCGGGTATTCTCCTACCTATGGCAGGTTAGACTTGCATTTCTCAAAGTCTGATGGTGCCCGCACATGGGACGTATGCTTTCCCTCTGACGGTTACAACACAGGCCTATCAGTTTAACAGGCATTTGTCTTAATCTGGTTTGAAAAAAAGTACAGTAATGTTTTTATTACAGTAGTTTCACTTTTTAACCTGGTTGTAGAATGCAGTAATAACCTTAGACAGATTAGAAATATGTGTATAATAAAACATTGTATTTAATAACGTAGAAAAATAGCAATGAACTTTACTCAAAGTTCAGAAACTGGTTACTAAGTATCACAGGTGTGGACTCGAGTCACATGACTTGGACTCGAGTCAGACTCGAGTCACGAATTTGATGACTTTAGACTTGACCAAATCAAAAAAGACTTGCAACTCGACTTTGACTTTAACACAATAGGGACGGGCCACCTATATATCCGTGTTTTGAATCCATGCTTAAAGGACCGAAGGACGGATATATCCGTGGCAAGTTGTTTTGGCTTTTATTCCATTTTAATAACCTATTCAAGGTCGCCGAGCTGCACTGCAGATGTACCCTACTCTTTGAATTCGACAAAGTGCATTACCGGCCATATCCTCTTATGGGCGCTGTGACGTACGTGGGTTGGTCATTATCATTGTTACTGTATTAGGAGACCATGTGAACATCAGATTAGTATCATGAGTTGGGTTATGTTGTTCTTGGTGGTGTGATGTGTCATATTTTAATGCTGCCTCTTCTCTTCTTCCCAGAGACCACTCATCCTCCTGATTGAGCTGATTGCACCTGCTTGATTACACCTGTGGGCAGTTAGTTGGATGAGTGAATATAAGCGGGAAGATGACACACACACGGGGGTCTCATTACTGGAAGTCACTGCCTTATGGTGGAGTGAGGAGGCTGCCGTCTCGCCTATCTGTGGCTAAAGCAGCACTGTGTGGCTGGGTGCCATCTATCACATGGAGTGTGGGTTAACCTCCATAGCTGTGGTGTCCTATGATGGGCCCAAGGTTGTATTGTGACTACTAAGTGTTTGTTTGTGTACCTGTATGTATTGTTTGTCCTCCCTTACCCTTTCCCCTTTTTGCCTTATGGTGGAGGTTTGAATTCCTACCACCATAAATATATAATTTACTATTTGGAAAACGTCTTGTGTTGTGTCTTCTTTCACCTACACCTGGGACCTTGATTTTGAACGTATTTACTGAGAGGCTGCTTTTGCTCATGTGCCGCCCTCCAGTTGTTATTATCAGACCTTCGTACATGACATGGGGGCTCGTTAGTTTGCGCAATTGTATGGTTCCTTGTTGGTAAAATAACGGGGTGACTTGTCTATTGAAGCATATCAGGTGTAATAAGATAGCGTTTTCTAATTGGTAAGTTAGTATGGTTCCATTGTCCGTGCTACACAGTTTTGATTGATGTAAACCATTGTTGTATGTGATACTCTTGAACTAATCTGTTCTTCTGCCACATAGGTAACAGGGGGGGTCACCTGCTTGGCTAGAGGGTGGGGGGCACGAGTCGTGATTCCGGTGGAGCGTGCAATGAAATCGGTAAGCGACTGAAGATATGTGTAGCCTTCATCCAGTTAGTGGAGTAGTTTATCTGGGATAGGCTAGAGTGACACAGGTGACTCCTAGTTGAGGTGGTTAGACCAGCATTTATTGTTTTCATAGATGGTAGATGTGGGCAGTAGATCAGGGTGGTTGAATTGTATACTACAGAATGTAATGATTAAAGGTGTTACGCACGGATATTGTGGAGTAGGTGAGGGGGTATTTTCTTGTCACCTGTGATTCGTTTATTATTGTTGTGTTACTTTTTGTAGTCAAATTCTGTAGGGACTATGGCTGGGGTGGCTTTTACTTTGGACTTGTTTGTGGCAGATCCTACAAGGGATCAGGTTGATGACTGCACGAAAGCTGAATTGTGTGGGGTCGCCAAGCATTATGGCATTACGGTCCAAAATTCAAAAAGTAAAGAGGAGGTGAAAGCACTTGTGCTCGCTGGGTTGGTTGATAGGGAGATATTGAGTTCGCCCATAGCCGGGGGAAATGGCTCGGAGGACGTCACGCATGACGAGGCGTCTGCTGAGTCCAGCGAGGGAACAGGTGTTGCTATACAGGAACGGAGGGGTAGCGGTGCCATGGCTGAGGAGATTGACGGTGATAATTCTGTACACTCAGGACGTGCCTCTGTTTCAGAGGAGAGAGCTGCTATGCATGACAGGGAAGAGAGAAAGGAGGAGAGAGACAGATTGGAGAGGAAAGAGGAGAGAAGAGAGGAGAGAGACAGAGAGGAGAGAAGGGAGGAGAGAGAGAGACAGACAGAGAGAGGAGAGAGACAGAGCTGCTATGCGTGACACGGAGGAGAGAGACAGAGAGGAGAGAAGAGAGGGGAAGGAGAAGGATAGAGAGCTCCAGATTACACTAAGGAGGATGGAACTGGAGAGTGTTGGCTCTTCTTCGCCCTCATCTGAAGGTTCCCAGGGCAGTTTTAATGTTGGGCAGCATATTTCTATGGTTTCTGTTTTTCGAGAGTCTGAGGTGGAAGCATTTTTTGTTAATTTTGAGCGGATAGCGTGGGCTTCGCATTGGCCGGAGGATCAGTGGGCACTATTATTGCAATATAAGCTCACGGGTAGGGCTCAGGACGCATGCCAGTTATTATCGAAGGAGGACAGCATGGTATATGAGAAAGTGAAGGGTGCTGTCTTGCGCGTATATGAACTGGTGCCGGAGGCGTATAGGCAGCGGTTTAGGGGACTAAGTAAAGCTCCCTCGCAAACACATGTGGCATTTTCCCATGAACAACGGACGCTGTTCACTCGTTGGTGTGAAGCATGTAAGGTGGATGGGGTCGAGGCTTTGAGCGAGTTAATCCTCATTGAACAATTAAAAAAATTTGTGCCCGAACACATGATAGTACATTTAGAGGAGCGAAAGGTTTCTACCCTCCAGGAAGCTGCAGTTTTGTGTGACGAGTTGGCAATGATCCACAAACATGTTTCTGCATCACATGTTTCTGTGCGAAATGATGTGTATGTAGGAGGCGACGAGCGATCATTTCGACCTCGCTCACCGCCGTCTAGGAGGGTCCCTGTGTGTAGTTATTGTAAAAAGATGGGTCATTTGGTGGCGGACTGTTACGCATTGAAATATCCGCAAGATGCTAGGGGACCAGCTCAGAAACCGAAGGGGGTGGGCTTGATTGGCCCTATATCACGGCCAGAGGAGCAGGAGAAACCAGATGGTTGTTTTGAACCTTTTATTTTTTCTGGTTTTGTGTCAGTGTCGGGTGAAGTCTGTGATCAACGGGAGGTGAAAATCCTTCGTGATACGGGTGCTTCGCAGTCTTTTATCCTGTCGGATGTGTTGCCATTAAGTGAGGAGTCATCTTGCAAGTTAAGTACTGTTGTGCGGGGTATCGAAATGAGTTTTACACCCGCACCCTTACATAGGATATATGTGCAATCAGATTTAGTCACAGGTTGTTTTTCCGTGGCGGTTCGTTCCTCTTTTCCCGTAGCGAGGATTGATTTTATCATGGGGAATGATATAGCGGGGGGAAAGGTAATTCCTGTTCTGAAGGTGGTGAACGCCCCAGTGGCTGAGGGTCTGTGCGATGCATTGAGTAAAAGTTACCCAAATGTTTTTCCTGTTTGTGCTGTCACTAGAGCTAAGGAGAGGGAGCGGCATCAAGCAGCGTCGCTGGGTGATTCTATCTGTGGCGAGGCTCTGGCTGGGGACAGGTGGCCATCTAGTGGCGCGATGGGGGAGAGTGTGAGTGGTGTTCAGAGGACGCGGGTGGAGTCAAAATTCCCTGACGTGCCCTTGCCACTGGCACGTCAGGCGTTGATTGATTCCCAGCGGAATGATTCTTCACTAACAAGCTGTTTCGCGGCAGTAGCCAGTACTGCTGATAGTAAGAAACACACCTTTTTGATGGAAGAGGGAGTGTTGATGCGCACCTGGGTAGCTAGACCAGGTGTGACGGGCTTGCAGTCTGGAGAAGACTGGAATATGGTGCACCAAGTGGTGTTGCCAGTAGAGTGTAGGCGTCATGTCTTGATGCTGGCACATGAGCATATCTGGTCGGGGCATTTGGGTATATCTAAAACTTATGACAGGATACTGCAGAATTTTTTTTGGCCCGGCTTGAAGGCCGACGTGGTAGACTTTTGTGGTACATGCAGTACATGTCAAATAGTGGGGAAACCAAATCAGGGGGTTCCTCCAGCTCCTCTACACCCCGTTCCAGCAATTGGGGAACCTTTTGAGCATGTGATCATAGACTGTGTGGGCCCTTTACCTAGAACAAAGGCGGGAAACCAGTATATGTTAACTATTATGTGTCTTGCCACCCGTTTTCCTGAGGCCATACCTTTGAGGACGATTACAGCCCCTGTAATTACCAAAGCATTAAACAGGTTTTTTGCTACTTTCGGGCTACCAAAAACTGTACAAAGCGATCAAAGCACGAATTTCATGGCTAAAACATTTAATCAGTCATTACAGGCTTTGGGTATCAGTCACACGGTTTCAAGTGCATACCATCCTGAATCACAGGGGGCGCTAGAGCGCTGGCACCAGACGCTGAAGGCAATGCTAAAAAAGTACTGTATTGATACAGGTTGTGGCTGGGACGAGGGAGTGCCATTTGTACTGTTTGCCATTAGGGATGCTAAACAGGAGTCGCTTGGGTTTAGCCCTGCTGAGCTGGTGTTTGGTCGCAGTGTGCGTGGGCCATTGAAGATGCTCAAGGAGAAAATGTTGTCTGTTTCCATTCCCACGTCGAACGTGTGTGATTTTGTCTCCCGCTGTAAGGAGCGTCTCCACGGTGCGTCCTCGTTGGCTAGGGTAGCCCTCGCCTCTGCCCAGGGGGAGATGAAGGTGAGGTTTGACAGGAAGGCGGTGGCGCGGTGGTTCGAGGCTGGCGATGAGGTGCTGGTTTTGCTGCCCATGCCTGGGTCAGCGCTCTCTGCCCGGTTTTCGGGGCCCTATAGAGTGGAGAAGAAGATATCAGACACCAATTATGTGATATGTACGCCCGAGAGGTGCAGAAAGAAGCGGTTGTGTCATATCAACATGTTAAAGAAATATCTCACCCGAACAGGTGGGGGTACGCAGGAGGTGCAGTCTGGGAGCCCGGGAGCTGTTCCGGCTGTTGTCTTGTCATGTGTGCACCCCCTGCCGGACGATGATTTAAAGGTATTGTCCGAGGGTCAGCAGACAGGGCGGTTGACTAACTCAGAATTCATGAGTGACGTCACGGCTCGTCTGTTGTACCTGCCCGAGGCACAGGGAGATGATGTGAGGAAACTGTTGTTGACGTATCCAGTGTTGTTTTCTGATGTGCCGTCTAGGACTTCCGTCCTGGAGCACGACATTGACGTTGGGAGTGCGACTCCCATCAAGCAGCATGCGTATCGTTGTCCAGTGGCGAAGAGGGATGTGATGAGGAAGGAAGCTCTGTATCTTCTTGACAATGGGATGGCTAAATCTAGCCGTAGTCCATGGAGCTCCCCTTGCCTTTTGGCTCCGAAGGCTGATGGCTCTCCCCGTTTTTGTACAGACTACCGGAAGGTAAACGCTGTGACGGTGCCTGACTCATTCCCGTTGCCCAGGATGGATGACTGCATAGATAGTATTGGGCCCGCTGTATTTATCACAAAGCTCGATCTCCTGAAGGGGTACTGGCAGGTTCCCCTGACGGAGCGGGCCTCAGATATTTCGGCGTTTGTTACCCCTGATCATTTTCTGCAGTACACCGTCATGGCCTTCGGGATGAGGAATGCTCCGGCCACGTTTCAGCGTCTGATGCACATGGTGTTGGGAGGGGTGCCTAAATGCAATGTGTATTTGGATGACGTGGTGGTGTACTCTGACACGTGGGAGGAACACATTGCTAATTTGGGGGTGGTGTTTGCACGATTAGCTGAGGCATTTCTGACCTTGAACGTCGCTAAGTGTGAGTTCGGTAAGGCTATTGTGACCTACTTGGGCAAGCAGGTGGGGCATGGGCAGGTTCGTCCAGTGGACGCTAAGGTCTCGGCGATCCTCGCATAGCCGGCCCCTTCCACGCGGCGCGAGTTACGTCGCTTCCTAGGGATGGCGGGTTATTACCGTTGTTTTTGTAGTAATTTTTCTGTGGTGGTTGCCCCTCTCACCTCTTTATGCAGTCCCATTGTGCCTTTCGTGTGGTCCGCGGAATGTCAGTGCGCCTTCGAGGCTGCTAAGTCCCTCTTGTGCAGTGCTCCTGTTCTGGCGGCCCCTGACTTTGCTTCTCCTTTTCAGTTGGAGGTCGACGCGAGTGCTGCTGGGGCTGGGGCTGTGCTGTTGCAGGAGGGGGAGGGCGGTGTGCGTCACCCGGTGTGTTACTTCTCGGTGAAATTCAAGCAGCATCAGTTGAATTATTCAACCATTGAGAAGGAGACGCTGGCGATGCTCCTCGCCCTCCAGCACTTTGAGGTGTATGTGGGGTCTAGCTCTCTTCCAGTGCTGATATACACGGACCACAATCCCCTTGTGTTTCTAGCTCAGATGTACAACCACAACCAACGGTTGATGCGTTGGGCCCTGCTGGTACAGGGCTATAATATTGTCATTCGTCACAGGAAGGGCGTAGACAATATTGTGGCTGATGCCTTGTCCAGGGGGTAGGTCTGGGGTAGATCTGGGGGTTGGGCTAGTTTGGTTTTATGGTGTAGGCTGCTGTTTTGTCTGTGGACCTTTCTATTTTTATTCTTTTTGTTCTGTGATGCTAATCGGATGTTGGTTGATAATAGGTGATAATGTTTTGCTAACCCTGCGGGTTCGCTCTTATGGGGGGAGGTGTGACGTACGTGGGTTGGTCATTATCATTGTTACTGTATTAGGAGACCATGTGAACATCAGATTAGTATCATGAGTTGGGTTATGTTGTTCTTGGTGGTGTGATGTGTCATCTTTTAATGCTGCCTCTTCTCTTCTTCCCAGAGACCACTCATCCTCCTGATTGAGCTGATTGCACCTGCTTGATTACACCTGTGGGCAGTTAGTTGGATGAGTGAATATAAGCGGGAAGATGACACACACACGGGGGTCTCATTACTGGAAGTCACTGCCTTATGGTGGAGTGAGGAGGCTGCCGTCTCGCCTATCTGTGGCTAAAGCAGCACTGTGTGGCTGGGTGCCATCTATCACATGGAGTGTGGGTTAACCTCCATAGCTGTGGTGTCCTATGATGGGCCCAAGGTTGTATTGTGACTACTAAGTGTTTGTTTGTGTACCTGTATGTATTGTTTGTCCTCCCTTACCCTTTCCCCTTTTTGCCTTATGGTGGAGGTTTGAATTCCTACCACCATAAATATATAATTTACTATTTGGAAAACGTCTTGTGTTGTGTCTTCTTTCACTTACACCTGGGACCTTGATTTTGAACGTATTTACTGAGAGAGGCTGCTTTTGCTCATGTGCCGCCCTCCAGTTGTTATTATCAGACCTTCGTACATGACAGGCGCTGTCGCGATAATGCAGTGTGCCCTGTGGCTGAACGGTGCATTATTTTTTTTGACTTTCAATGGAGTTAGCTGGATTCTGGATGTGCAACCTGTAGCTTGGAATACGTTTTGGATCGCGGATTTCACTATGCAATAAGGGGATTTATCATCAGCCAATGGACATATCGATCTACCAGATGGCGATCGATAACGGGGAAATGCTCGGGTGATCCAACCGGCTCATGGTAAGATCTTTTTCACGTAAATTACAGCCCGATCGGGCCTTGTTATAATAAGATACGATCAGCGTATGTGGCTACTTAGACGAACACGGTTATTGGTAATCAATAATAAGAAACAACGTCCCCCGCCCCCCCCCCCCCCCCCCCCTTTCATGCATACATGCTTGAGGATCGTGCCGATCATATGCAGTTTGAGTTTTAACTGTAGCTTATGTAAAACGGAAATGCCATTGGATATAACGTTAGTAGCTATTAGCCCTTTATCTAGCCTTCCAGGAAATATACTAGACCAAATGCCGTATAACGCTTATATTCACGGTGGTATAAAATGAGAACGTATTGATGAACATATTTTTTTCTTTAAGCCATTTTGAAGGGACGGTTTATGGACTCAATTGACAATGAGAATGGACAGATAGCAATACTATAAAGTATAGATTTAGCTCTACAAACAGCCCCAAGTCTGTTTACATATGCTGGTCGTCTAGAGTGATATTAGACGCATCCCAGTGGCCGCGAAAGTGTTAACACCAATGACTCGTGACTTCACTTGGACTTGAGCCTTTTGACCTGAGAAGACTTGATACCTTCCCCCATGCCCAACGATAAAAAATTATGTTATTAAATGTGCCGTGAATTAATTCATTTCCAGCTAATAGACACTTCATTCGCGCAGTCCTGGCTCCTGTGTCACCTGCGGACACACGTTGTGGGCGTGTTTTGTTTACTTGTTAGACTGTCATGGCGGCGCCCAGCGTACACATGATATTGGATATTCTCACTATTTCTCTTTTGTTGAGCACAAAGAAAATAATGTTTTAGTTAAATGTAAATTGTGTCTTGGCTCAAATGTATCTACTGCCCACTTTGTTTGAAACAATCCGACAGCATCCAATCAATTTGCGCGAGAGAAGAAGTAACGTTACGAACGTTAATAACGACGGATCCAGTGGAAAATTATAACCAAGATTGCTTACTTTGCTTAATATAAAAACTACGTGGTGGTGGTCAACAAAAAATGTATTGCAGTATGCAAAACATGCAGCTCGAAAATCACAGGTGGAGAACCAACAACTTCCAACTTCGTTCGACATTTGAAGCTGCACAAATCGGTATTTAACTTGGCTTGCTAGCTACAGTAGTTACAGTAAATCAATGAGCCATCAACACAGTCAGTGTGGTAACGTTCTCATTACATCCTAGATTGATACACGGCTGGCTAGGCAGTTGGTAGTCATAGTCTTGTCTTATAAAATAAAACAATCAGGGGCGGCTGGGTGGCGCAGCGGACATTGCGCTCATCACCAACGCAAGAGACACCGGGTTCGATCGCCCTCTCCTCTCTCTCTCTCTCTCTCTCTCTCTCTCTCTCTCTCTCTCTCTCTCTCTCTCTCTCTCTCTCTCTCTCTCTCTCCCTCTCCCTCTCCCTCTCCTCTCTCTCTCTCTCTCTCTCTCTCTCTCTCTCTCTCTCTCTCTCTCTCTCTCTCTCTCAATTAAATTCAAATGGGCTTTATTGACATGGGAAACATACGTTTACATTGCCAAAGCCAAACAAAACAAAACAATCAAACGGATAAAACAAAAGAAATCAGTACATTACAGAAGGAATTTCTTGTACAGTCTTTATGGTGGTTGTATTCCATTGGATGTAATTTTCTTGACACAGCAGCTCACAAATATGGCTGCTGTGTTTGCACATTCTTGTATTTCTCCCAGTAGGTATGGGAGTTTTGAGTTATTGTCCATGTTTTCAAAGTCTCTTTGGGTGTTTGCAATTTGTGGGAAGTATATGTCTCTGATGTCTTGGTATAGTGGGCAGGTTGTTAAGAAGTGGAGCTCGGTTTCCACCTCATCTTGTGTGCAGTGGGTGCATAGTCTGTCTTCGCTTGGGAGCCAGGTCTGCCTATGGCAGCCTTTCTCGATGGCTAGGCTGTGCTCGCTGAGTCTGTACCTAGTCCTGTGTTCTGAGCTGTGTGCTGAGCTGTGTTCTGCATGTGTTCTGTTCACAATGTAGATTCAAGAGAACATACCAACGAATTATTTATTAAATCCAGACTATTGAAACTTAAAGAGTTAGCTGAAATACAGACTTTATTAGTTTTGTTTAGAGCAAAATGCAGAGTATTACCAGCAAATATACAGAGGTTGTTCGTTCCCTGTCCAGATGACAGCAGAAGGAAATTAAATTTTAAACACCAATTTGCACGAACAACCTTAAAACAAAGGTGCACCTCAGTTATAGGTATCAAACTATGGAACTCTTTGCAGAACGATGAAAAGAGTTCCAATAATATATTTCACTTCAAAAGGTTGTGCAAAGAAAAGATACATAGACAGTATAGCACAGTTTAGTATAATATTGCAGTTTAGCGTGTCAGGATGACGTATCATAGAGTTGTAGTGTAGGCCAGTATGAGTATAGTAATATAGTATATAGCAGCGTAACATAGAATAATAATATATTAAAATATTGTATAATACTGTACCAATATGGTGTAGAATAAATAGTATGATTTAGTTATATTATAATAAAATAGAAATTAGATAGTATATAGAAGTATAATACATTATATAAGTGTGTGTGTGTGTGTGTGTGTGGGTGTGTGTGTGTGTGTGTAAATGAATGAACCTAAATATGTAGTTTGACTGATAGATAGACAAAATGGGTTTATTTATGTTGATTTAATTTGGTTGTGTTGATGTTAAATGTTTTTTTTCAAAATGGGTATATTCTGTTTGGTTTTACACAATATGTCTATCGGTGTGTTGTGTGTGTGTAGGGGCAGGTATATATAAGATTTTTTCTTCTTCCTGTTCCTTTCGGCCATGGTATTTTTGGTGAATTATATTAATATGTACTGTTGGACTGTGGTAATTCCATGTACGAATAAATAAATGATGATGATGATGATGATGATGATGATGATTGTTACAAAGGGTCAGATTAAACCGAATATATATATTTATTGCCTGAGATCCCATGTATAATATTTGTATGTCGTTTGATATCCCTGTGTATTCCTTGTACAATATACACTGAATATCCCTTTAGTCTACAGAACAGACCATAATATTTCGTTCCCCTATTGGAAGCGATCCCCTGGCGCCAGGTACCGAGTAAAGCCTTACCCCCTCGAGCTGACTTGAAAGCTACCGCCGGGACTTGCCCAGGCATGCCCGCTTTCGCCCACGGCTACGAGACCGAGAGGCGACAGAAATGAGATAGGTACTATTTGTTCACGGTACATATATATATGGCGCAAGAATACAGAACCCCCCTTGCAGTTCCCGTTCAGTTCGCCTTCAGTTCAGTCTGGTTCAGTTACCGAGTAAAGCCTTACCCACTACGCAACGTGCGGTACAGCAGGGCTCGCATTGCCCCAATATAGTCTCGTGTTATCCTAAATACGTCTGTTTGTCGTATCGTTCTCTATTTAGTAAACCTTCATTACGAGTCAAAGACCACGTGAAGTGGGTAATTGTGTGTCTACATAGAGCACTTATTGCCCGTGCTAATAGGATAGACCAACGTCAAGTTCAACTCTGAACCACCGCGCACTACCGCGCAACACGGAGGATTTACCCCGCCAGCAGAGCCACTTTTCCGGCAAGGATTATTCTTCAGTGCTTTGACTGTGGCGGCTGGAGCAGAACCGTCTGCCCCGCTGCTGCTGTGGGAACTACACATCTACCGTGAGGACCTCCACTCGAGTCCGTCTCTGCCGGAGCAGAGACCCCACGGCGTTACCTGCGTGGCGCGCACCCTGGGACCAGCAGCTGCTTTCCCCGCTGAGCCAGGGAGTAAAGACCGCTCCCCCTGCAGGTGCCTCGCTGAGGACCAGTGGACTAATTGACTTGCATAGAGCTTTGGCCCCCTCTGCTGGCTTACAACCGGTAGTACCCCTATCCCAGAAGATCCATAGATCTAATTACTTAATATCCATTATTGACTTACATGCACATTCTATTTGCCTTATAAGCGCAACTAAGTAATGTAATCTAATCCCTTTTATGTAATAAATATTCTAACCGAGTATTCTGTGTGGAAAACCGTGTTATTGTCGAGTGTTCTAATCTAATAATACTTATGTACAGTATTGGCCAGAAGTACATAGACGGTAGTGATTAATGATATCAGTACTTGATTAATACAGTCAGGGAATTGTACCCCTCAGTTACAATGATGATGATGATGATGATGATGATGATGATGAAGAAGTGGAGCTCGGTTTCCACCTCATCTTGTGTGCAGTGGGTGCATAGTCTGTCTTCGCTTGGGAGCCAGGTCTGCCTATGGCAGCCTTTCTCGATGGCTAGGCTGTGCTCGCTGAGTCTGTACCTAGTCCTGTGTTCTGAGCTGTGTGCTGAGCTGTGTTCTGCATGTGTTCTGTGTTCTGAGCTGTGTTCTGAGATGTGTTCTGAGCTGTGTTCTGTGTTCTGAGCTGTGTTCTGAGCTGTGTGCTGAGCTGTGTTCTGTGTTCTGAGCTGTGTTCTGAGCTGTGTGCTGAGCTGTGTTCTGCATGTGTTCTGTGTTCTGAGCTGTGTTCTGAGCTGTGTGCTGAGCTGTGTTCTGTGCTGTGTTCCGCATGTGTTCTGTGTTCTGAGCTGTGTTCTGAGATGTGTTCTGAGCTGTGTTCTGAGCTGTGTTCTGTGCTGTGTTCTGAGATGTGTTCTGTGTTCTGAGCTGTGTTCTGAGCTGTGTTCTGTGCTGTGTTCTGAGATGTGTTCTGTGTTCTGAGCTGTGTTCTAAGCTGTGTTGTGTTCTGAGCTGTGTTCTGAGCTTATATAGTGCTTTTACTAACTATATTATATTTCTCTCTCCTCTGGTCAGGGGCATTGCCGGGTCTGTGCAGCGATAACACTGTATATTGACTGTAGAACGGGAGCTCTCTCTCGCTCTCTCGCTCTTTCTCTCTCTCTCTCTCTCTTGCTATATGTTGACTGTATCATGCCCAGCCTCGGGCAGCGCTATTATTTAAGAATATGTTAACTGTATGAAAAAAAAAAAAAAAACATTATAAAAAATTGTATTTATTTTTTTTACCTTTAGGGGGGGGGGGGGGGGGGGGGGGGGCTCGCGTTTAAATCTCATTTCTCCCAGGCGGCCCTGTGTGTGTGTGTGTGTGTGTGTGTGTGAGAGGAGGGAGAGAGGGGGGGGGGTAAACCATAGGCGGTGGGTAACTTAGGCTAATGAAGGCTTCCCTAAATGTTCGGCCAAAGAAGTGAGGCTCCCACAGTCGTCCAGGATAGACCACTACACTTTACATCGTGTTACATTGAGCTCATGCAGGAGAGAGCGCGGGGAGAAAATGAATGAATGTGGATGAGAGCCTTGACATTAAGTGGTTGTAGGTACGGCTGTGGGGGTGCTGGAGACATGATCCAATAGAGTAGACCTTTATACGCCTGAGTCTCCTGAAGACGGTGCAACCAATTCCAAGTCGATCTGCACTTTCTCGGCCGAGCTATAGTCGCTTTTTCGTACCTACTCCCGAACTACGCATGCGCAGATTAATGAACCTAGACTCTGTGGGCAATCTGCGCCGTAGTTCGGGAGTAGGTGCGGAAAAGTGACTATAGCAGATCGACTTGGGATTGGTTATCGTCACAGGTTGTAGATGATCGTGATTTGATCTAGTGGACCACTCTGCGATGTTCTAAGTCTCACTATGCTGTCTGTCTTAAGTCCTGTGCCAACCAGCTAGCCCCTGTGTTCACCGCCATATTTAATCAATCCCTGGCGGAGTCAGTGGTCCCTGCCTGCTTCAAGATGTCTACCATCATCCCTGTACCGAAGAAACCCTCCCCAACATGTCTCAATGACTACAGACCGGTGGCATTCACCTCTGTGGCCATGAAATGTTTCGAGAGGCTGGTCAAGGATCACATTTGTGCCTCCCTCCCCAGTGATATGGACCCTATGCAATTTACATACAGGACAAACAGGTCCACTGACGACGCAGTCTACCAAGTACTGCACAGCACCCTCTCTCACCTTGACCGCCAGAAGGGGGGCTATGTGAGACTGTTGTTCATTGACTACAGCTCAGCGTTCAACACCATAGTCCCCACCAGACTGGTGGACAAGCTGATCGAGCTGGGTCTGAGCTCTGCTCTGAGCGCCTGGGTACTGGACTTTCTGAGTGAAAGACCCCAGGCGGTCAGGGTGGGGGGTCAGACCTCCAACACCATCACCCTGAGCATCGGGTTCCCCCAGGGCTGTGTTCTGAGCCCCCTGCTGTACTCACTCTACACACACGATTGTGTGGCCAAGTTCAGCTCCAACTCCATAGTGAAGTTTGCAGACGACACGGTGGTGGTGGGGCTGATCTCGGACAACGACGAGAAGGCCTACCGGGAGGAGGTTGAGGTACTGGAACCAGGGGCGGGGCTAGGGGGTGGCTACTTGGGCTCAAGCCCCGAATGTCTTCTGAAATAATATATTATATTATATATTATAATTTTTTTTTTTTTTTTTTTTGACAATTAATCATTGTTACATGAAAATTTGTTTGCACCAGATTTAGCAGAAGCTAATTTCCATCTGTAGTCTATCCAGCTGCTAACTGTATTTGAGTGAGTTAAGTCTTGGTGTTATGGTAGACTCAGACCTAAGCTTTAAATCACAATCAACAAGTTGACAAAAACATAATTCTTCCACCTTAGAAACATAGCTTTTGAGATCTCAGACCCATCCCCAGTGATAACACAGGCTGCCGGCATGTCTTTATGAATGGAAATATCGAATAAAAGAAACAATGATGAAAACCCGACTATACTCTGGTTTTCGGGGGTCCTGGCGCTCAACGTTCGGCGAGTTAACCCTAGATCTTAGATCCTAATATGAAAAACGAAGTGATTTAATGTTCTATGTCTTACCTTGACTTTGTCTATTTTACTGCTATCTATTTTATGCTTTATGTCTGCACTTTATGCATTGCTCTTGATCTGCCAATGTTGTGCTCATTTTATGCCTGTCTTTTTGTACTGCTGTGAAGCACTTTGAGCTGCAATTCTTGTATGAAAGGTGCTATACAAACACAGTGTATTATTATTATTATTATTATTATTATTATTATTATTATTATTATTATTATTATTATTATTATTATTATTATTATTATTATTATTATTATTATTATTATTATTATTATTATTATTATTATTATTATTATTATTATAAATTATTATAGTTTGCTTCATTAATTTCATGAATCATGAATTTAAGTGTTCTCTAGTGCCTTTTGTCTGCTTTAAGGTGGTGGTGTAAGTTAAAGGTTGTGGTGTCAAAGTAAAAGAAATCCGTGCACCTATCTGGGCTAAGCCCCGGATCTCCTATAATCCTAAATCCGCCCCTGACTGGAACGCTGGTGCCAGGACAACAGCCTGCTCCTGAACATTGGTAAAACCAAGTAGCTGATCGTGGATTATAGGAGAGGACAGCAGGAGACACACACACCACTGAAGATAAACGGGGCTACCGTGGACAGGGTGGGCAGCTTTAAGTACCTGGGGGTCCACATCTCAGAGGATCTGACATGGTCAACACAGCGCGAAGCAGAGCGCGACCGGCTGCAGGCACAGATAATAGAACAATTGATTGCCAGGGCGACACCCCCTCTCTCCGCACGGAGCTCCAGGACATCATCATGACAAGGGTCTAGGGCACCTTCCCCTACCCGACCAAGTGACCCGGAACCCGGCCAACAGAAGGATCCTATCTACGTCTCCGAACCCCCTCCCCGACCGGTCCATACGAGACCCAGCAACCGGGAAGAACCGGCCTACGCCGCCGAGAGACTGAATAGAAGACTTCAAGACCTAGAAGACCTAGAAGAGGAAGAGGAAGAGGAGGAAGGTCAAGCCCACCAGCAGCAACGTACTCAGGACCAGGAGGCCCAGTACAGCCCAGACTTCACCCCCGAGTCACTGCGCTACAAACCCCCGACTCAACTCATGGGTGAGTTTGACGCACAGTCAGCACCGAGGAACCGCACCTGGGTACCCGGCCTCTGGTACCCACCAAGTACCAGCCCACGACAACACGTACAGGGAGACTCGCCCAGGAGGCCTCTTCCCCAACGCTCACCGATGTGCCAGCCATCCATGGCATCGTACCTTGGCACACCGACGTTCCCAGACTTTACGCACGAGGACAGAGCACAGTACACGGAATTACGGATGTGCTTAGAGACTATGATGTCCGACGTCCCTGATGAGTCGTACAAATATGCCATCCTCCTCAAGCATCTCAAGGTGCCCAGAGCGCATAATATAGCGCTGGCATATTCCAACTCAAGCACCCCATACTCCGCGGCTCTAGTGGCCCTCGACCAGCGTTATGGACGCATATGGGACTACGTGATACAAGAAATAAGAACTATAGACCGTCTCCCCCCAGCCAAAGACAATAGAGCATTGGATGACCTCTCTATCAAGGTACAATCCCTGGTAGGGATGCTGGGGTCCCAAAAGGAAAAAGGGAGACATGAACTATATGCTAACTCTAATGTAGAACGAATACTAGAGAAGCTCCCTCCAGCCCGCCAAGAGCGCTTTCGGCGGCAGAGAGACCACCGTGATCCCGACAGTCCCGAGCCATCCCTCCTAGACCTGGCCGACTTCCTCGCGAGAGAAGTCAGCAGCCTACGACTGGATACGTTCGTGTGGAGTGGACCAAGCCCAAGAGATGGACCTCGGAGATCTAATGATAACCGCCGGTCGGTGACCGTTATGCACCAAGCCGAATCAGTACCGCATCACAAGAACCACAACACCCCCTCGACGAAAGAGAAGTGGAAGATTGTATGCCAGTACTGTGAGAAAGAACATTGGCTGTCTCAATGTGACACTTTCAAGAAGATGACCGCTGACGAGGTGAGTCAGTGGATAAAAGCCAACCGCCGCTGCGCGCGCAGCCATATGGCAGCCGAGTGCCGTTTAAAGAAGAAATGCAGCAAGTGTGACGGCGCCCACTTGGATGTCTTGCATGACAGCAACAAGAAGAAACTCGCACCCCCAAGTAGCTCGAGAGTGAACGTCATGTATATCGACCCCGCCAGCAGCGGGAGATCCCGAGTGCTCTTGAAAGTGGTCCGAGTGATATTAAGCTACGAGGACAAGGTCATGGACACTTACGCCGTCCTGGACGATGGGTCAGAAAAGACTCTCCTCCTCGCATCCGCCGCAGCCCGGCTGGGTATGCGGGGGAGCGAAGAAACAATGACAATCCGTACTATAAGAAGAGACCTGAAGACCATAAAGGGTGAAAATGTCTCCTTCACGATCGCAGCAGTCGGGCAGCCCGAGAAGCAGTATAGGATTACTAACGCCTTCACCAGCCAAGACATAGGCCTGTCACAGTACACCTACCCCATCCCCAAGCTGATGGAAAAATACGTGCACCTACGTCAACTACCTATACCGCTCATCGACGGCGCCACCCCGACCCTGCTCATAGGATCCGACCACGCACACCTCATCGTCCCAACGGACCGGGTCCACATCGGGCCCAGAGGCTGTCCAGCAGCAGTCGAGACCCGCCTAGGATGGACACTACAAGGCCCCCTCTCCGGGTCTTCCAACCGACCAGCAGCCACTCGCTGCCTCCACTCAAGAATAAAAGAAGAAGACACCACCCTCTTACAGCACGTCGAGAGGCAATTAGACGCAATGCCCTTTAAGAATGAAAAGAAACTCGTTCGATCAAAGGAAGACACTTATGCCATAACCCTCCTCGAGCAGAGGACAAAGAGAGTCGAGGTCAATGGAGTGATGAGATACGCAACTCCACTCTTGAGGCGAGAGGGTATGCCCACCCTCCGCGCCTCAAAAGAAGCGACGGAGCGATATCTACTGAACACCGAGCGGCGTCTAGCCAAAGACCCCACTCAAGCCACTGTGTACCGCGCTGAGATTGACAAGCTAATCACAGCGGGACACATAAAGAAAATTGACATTCAAGAGGCCGACCAGACGACCGAATCATGGTACGTGCCCCACCACAAGGTCCACCACAACGGCAAGGATCGTATTGTGTTCAACTGCAGCTACCAGATCGGACTACAGAATCTGAATAAAGAACTCTTGCCCGGCCCAACACTCGGCCCCTCTCTACTAGGCGTGTTGCTACGTTTCCGCCAAGACAAGGTGGCCATCAGTGGCGACATCAAAGGGATGTTCCTGCAGGTGCGACTAGTGGAAGAGGACAAGCCCCTGCTGCGGTTCTTATGGAGAGAGAGGATCGGGGATGAGCAACCATCCATCTACCAATGGGAGGTCCTCCCTTTCGGAACCACATGCAGCCCATGCTGTGCTACGTTCGCACTGCAAAAACATGTCGCAGAGGACCCAGCAGCTGACGAGGAGGTCAGACAAAGTGTAGAGAGGAGTTTCTATGTGGACAACTGTCTGCAAAGCGTCTCGATGCCAGAAGAAGCCGAAGCCCTCCTACTCAAGCTCCGCGCCTCCCTGATCAAAGGCGGCTTTGATCTCCGGCAGTGGGCCAGCAGCGACCCTCAAGTACTTCGCAGCCTCTCCCCAGAGAACAAGGCAGCAAGCAGTGAGACCTGGATGGCGACCATCCCAGGTGAAGCCCAAGAAATGACATTAGGACTAGTCTGGCGCTTCAAAACAGACTCGCTCCATTACAGATACACACCCCTGACCACGGAGCAGGGAAGGTCGACTTCTCTACCGACCACCAGACGGAGTGTATACAGAACACTCGCCAGACAATATGACCCGTTGGGATGTATCCTACCTTACACCACCAGGGCAAAAATGATTGTACGAGAGCTGTGGGACAAGAAACAGGGCTGGGACGACCCCATACCCGACCACCTCGCTTCCACCTGGAGAGAGTGGGAAAAAGAACTCAACTCGCTCCCAAATGTGAACATACGCCGCAGCTACTTCCCACCCACAGTGCGGCTGGAGACGTGCCAGATGGACCTGCACGTCTTCAGCGACGCCTCAGAAGTAGCCTACGGCTCGGTGGCCTACTTGCGGGCCCGAGAGGAGGGAGGAGAAATACACACAGCCTTCATCCTGGCTCGCTCAAGGATAGCCCCCCGCAAGCAACAATCGATCCCGCGTCTAGAGCTCTGCGCAGCCCTGGTAGGCGCGCAACTCGCCACGTTAATCCAACGTGAACTCACCATCCCGGTGCAAAGAACAATCCTGTGGTCAGACTCCATGACCGTACTCACATGGATCCAGTCCGATTCGTGTAGATACAAGGTCTTCGTGGGAGTCAGAATCACAGAGATCCAAGACTTAACAGAATCAGCATGCTGGAGGTACGTGGACACGAAACAGAACCCAGCAGATGTCATCACACGGGGGATGTCCCTAGATGACCTCACACGTCACAATATCTACAGTGACGGTCCCGAGTTCCTCAAGCTCCCGGAGGAAGAGTGGCCTAACCCCACCCCACGGGAGGCTAGTCAAGAGGAGGCAGAGATGAAGAAATCTATGTTCTGTGGGTTGACGCACACACCAGTCCCCACCGACCCTAACATAGACAACTGCCCCACCCTTGAGAGTGCGCAGTTGGAGACATTCCTGTGGCACCACCCTGAGGTTCCCTCCACTACTGACATTAATGCAGCTAACTACGAAGAAGCAGAACTCCTTCTGCTACAGCGAGCCCAAAGAGACTCGTTCCCCGACGAGCTAGACTGTCTGCAGGGATCAAAGCCAGTCCCGTCAGACAGCAGACTGCTCCACTTGGCTCCTGAGCGCGACGCCCATGACCTCATCAGAGTGGGTGGTCGTCTGAGACGAGCCCCGGACTTAACGGATGACGTCAAGTTCCCTATAGTCCTCAACAGCCGACACAAGGTCACCGAGCTCATCATAAAGAAATACGACGAGGATGTGCACCACGCTGGGGCAGAGAGAGTCTTCGCTGAGATCCGACGTCGCTATTGGATACTGAATGGAAGAGAAGCAGTACGACGCTTTCAGCGGACCTGTCTAGACTGTCGCAAGTGGCGAGCACAGCCCAGTATACCCAGGATGGCTGACCTGCCTCCCTGTCGCCTCCGACTTGGCGACAATCCCTTTCACTCCACCGGCATGGACTGCTTCGGCCCGTTGTACGTGAAGAAAGGAAGAGGGACGGAGAAGAGGTGGGGCATTGTATTCAAATGCATGACCACCCGAGCAATACACATAGAACTCCTTCCGACCATGAGTACGGACTCATTCCTCATGGCCTTCCGGAGATTCACAGCGCGAAAAGGAAAACCGTCTATATTATTGTCTGATCATGGGACAAACTTCAAAGGCGGAGAAAGAGAGATGAGAGAGAGCTTCCAAGCCATGGGCCCAGAACTTAAGACCCACCTCGCTCCCTCTCAGATTGACTTCCAGTTTAACCCCCCGAACGCCCCTCACTTCGGGGGAACCTGGGAACGAGAAGTACGTTCAATAAAGACAGCCCTGTACGCTGTGCTTGGGGCCCAGACCGTGGCTGAAGAAGTCCTCACGACAGTCCTCACAGAGATCGAGGGAGTATTGAACTCAAAGCCCCTCGGTTACGTCTCAAGTGATGTAGCTGATGTCGACCCAGTCACCCCCAACACTCTCTTGATGGGGCGGCTGGACCCCGCGCTCCCACAGACGGTGTACAGACCTGAAGAAGCGAACGGCCGAAGAATGTGGAGGTACAGTCAAGTATTGGCTGACAAGTTTTGGAACAGTTTCCTCCTCCACTACCTACCGTCTCTACAAACCCGCCAGAAATGGGTAAAAGATAGAGACAACTTGACGGAGGACACAGTCGTCATGATCGTGGACCAGTCACTACCCCGAGCTATGTGGCCGGCCGGCCGCGTAAGCAAAGTGATCACTGGTGCCGACGGAAAGGTCAGAGCGGCAGAAGTTCTTGTCCAGGGACGGACATACACCCGACCCGTGGCGAGGCTGATAGAGTTGCCAAGGCTCCCTGACTCCCTTGATGACGATCATGACCCACTGACTTTGTGAATTGCCCTACTCCCCACAACAGACATTGAGTAGTTGACAAGACGATTAATCTGTCTTTGCTTTATCTAATTAGGTGCGGACTAATTAGGAGGCGGCTGTTACAAAGGGTCAGATTAAACCGAATATATATATTTATTGCTTGAGATCCCTTGTATAATATTTGTATATCGTTTGATATCCCTTGTATATTCTTTGTATATATACACGGAATATCCCTTTACCTGGGTACAAACCAGACCATAATATTCGTTCTCCTATTGGACAGCGACCCCTAGGCGCCAACGACCATACCCCCAATGGCAAGTTCAAAGGCAACGCCAAGGCATGTCTCAACATGTCCAAGTCTGCGCAGTAATACGAGACAGAACTGAGGTTGGCACTAGATAATTCACCTTACGTATAAATACGGCGCAGGTGGATACAGCAGCACTTAGCACTAAAACGTTGATGCCTTCACCACGAGACAACGTGTAGTGAAGTGGGCAACTTTGCCCCTGAATAGAGCCTTGAGAACCACGTGCGAATAGATTGCTAAAGTGTCAGAGTTTAACGCAGTACCGCTGAGTTCGACTTATTCTAATGTGAAGTAATAGTCTATCATTTATAGTGTATCGTGCGGCTACCGTTCTTCAGTGACCAGCATTACCACCGGTTCGTCGTGTATATAGCTAGTGCACTTATCCAGGCTGGGCGGCCTAAACTCGTGCCCCCACCCGAGGAGTCCTAGACGAGAACCGTTGGATATGTACACCGGAGAACCTACACCGGCGACTGCAGAACCTTTTCTGGTTGGATTATATTGCTTTGGTACCGTGACTGCTGGAGCAGAGAACCGTCTACCCCACTATCGTGTGGGATCTACCCCCCGTGAGGAGCATCCCTCGAGCCCGCCTCTAGGAGGAGGCTGGCTAGCTTTCATCCATGCTGTCGGGCATACTGGATTATAGCTGTTGCTTTGTCTACCGATCAAGGGAGTACTGCACTGGTTCCTGTATCTGGAACCTCGTTATTCCTCGTTGACCCAGACTTTGCACCAGAACATTCCTCTACCCTGCCGGCCTACACCCGGAGGGAACCCCCCAGTGTCTCCAGCTGGTACTAGTGTGCCTTATGTAATTGCTAAGCTACAGGTGGCGTCAGTTTAGACCCATCTTACTATTCTCATTGACTTACGCTCTTGACCTACTTTACGTGTGTTCTTCGCCTTACAAGCTTGAGTATAATTCTCAATCTGTAACCTAACGTTGCTTGCTCTGATAATAATAAATACCCTCTAAATAGAACTTTATGTGTCATTGCCGTATTCTTGTGTGGGTGTTCACCATATATATTCATGTACTGTATGGCCAGTAATTAAAGTACATAACTAAGTAGTGGTTTAATAATACCATACTCTCAATACAGTCAGGGAATTGTACCCCTCAGTTACACATACACATGCCGCGTAATAATAATAATAATATATGCGCGATTGTGCGTATGCTCTATTATGCGTAGAGCCCTGCATATGCACGTTCAAGTTCAAGTTAACATGCAAACCGATGTATAGGAAAATAAACAGCAGCCTACCTGTCGCGTCAGTGAGATCGCTGGCCCTGTTTTGCCTGGCTGAGCTCCGTTATTTAGGGGGTGTAATTAGTCACTTTAAGCTGGACACATGCTTCGGAGTGGTCGGTTGTCAATCGACTCCGGGAGGGGTTGAGCACGTACTTCATGTGCAAAAAGATCTGCTCAGAGGTATGTTGACCCGAAGACCGTCAGCAAAGCCATTGCAACGTTCCGTTGACATGGTGGGGATATCTTTTATCCTTGCTTTTATTGTCTCTTTATTTGGCAAGCCTTCAAACAAAATCCGTGAATGGCTTTCCACGTTTTGCAATGCAATGAGCAATGCGATAGCAATTGCTTCAGTTGCGTGTTTTTTAGCGCTTGTGAACACTTTGAGGGTGCTGGCTTGCTTCCCATACCTGGCGACGGCACGTTTAATGGATTCTGCCTTATCCGCCTGATCCTTGAAACTTGTTTTATGCTTAGTCTCGAAATGGCGTTTCACAGATGATGTTTGGCAAACTACATTTTCCAAACAGAAAGAAGACATAGCACGGTCCTTCTGACGGTCCACAAACACGTAATCGTCTGTCCACGAGGGCTGGAATGTGCGAATTTGCTTTGATTTCTTAGCGGGGGTTGCCATCATGACACTACACAGAATGCAACCTCAGCACTGTGTGTTACCTGGCGTGACTGCTGCGGGAGGCCGGCTACAGCGGAGCACATGGGAACAGCTGATTGCTGTCATAATATAGGGGTGTGCAGAACAGTCGACTTACAAAAAAGAACCTGTGGGAGGATTTCAACAAGAGATATGCGACAACAGTGCAAAACATTTCACTATAATATTAAAAAAGCAAAGCAAAAAAAAAAAATAATAATAATAATAATATATATTTTTTTTTTGTAATGCTGCCCCCCCCCGCGTGCCTATGGAAATGGTCCCGCATGCCTAAGCAGGCATGCGTGCCTAGGGTTGCCGACCCCTGCTTTAAAGGAAAGAACCGATGTGGTTCTTGTAGTTTAAATTATAGTAGTATAGCATAATGACAGAGTTGAAACTGTATATTGTATTAGCATGTCTATTTTTATCATGCACATCTTATGCCTTCTTATTACCTGTTTTTTATGTCTATTTTATTATTAGTATTATTGCACAATCGATGCGGGCATGACCACCCGCATTTCACTGTATGCCCTGGTATGTATGTGACGAATAAACAGTGGCGAATCCTTGTGGAAGCCAACGGAAGCCATGCCTCCCTATAAATTTCATATCAAATTATGAAATATGAAATATGAAAAAAAAAAAATTTAAATATAATTTTTTTTAATATAGTTTACATTCATCTGTGCATCTGTTTTTTTTTTTTTTTTTTTTTTTTTTAATGTCTCCCTCTTCTCCTTCTCACTCCCTCTAACACACTGTCAGACTGTGCTCACTACTGCAGCTAGTATAGGAGAGAAGCAGTGGGTAGGTCTCTTTCTCCAGGCTTCCAGCATTATAGAGTGAGTCCAAACTCCAAATCCGATCCTAGCCAATCAGATTCGAGCTGACTGCCACTGGCCACACCCTAAAAGTTTAAAACGGAGCTGGGAAGAAGACGTTCAGCATAATATTCCACCTGGAGGCGGGGCAGGTGCCATATTTTCCCCTCTGCACTCTGAACATTGTATTAACCCGTAACTGTTCCCACGGGCCGAATATTGCCCCGATCCTCGCGAGATTAAATCCACGGGGACCTCTCTGCGTGCCGAAGCTTTTCCTAAATCACTTCCATCATCGAAAACGAGGGGAAAAGGTCGGCTCGCGACCCTGAAAATGTCGCGTGATTTTAAAAACGCTGTATTAAGTGAGCCTATTATGGGATCCACGCGAGCTTTCTATCGTGGAAACATCTGGGCGTCCCGCAACTTTTACTCATTCACATGTAGCCCCTAAAATGCTTAGAAAAGGAAAACAGAAAGCGTGGAATAAACTCGCCGAAACGGAAAAGTGTCGCGCCGTGATTCCGATCCGCGTGAAAATATTCACGGCCATAGAGGAGACCGTGGGACACCTTTTTGCAACCGAATATGTGTCTCGAATTTGCTCCCACGCGGCGCGCAAAATCGCGCAAGGAAAAATCGGACCAAAAATTAACCAATGCTCCAGCAGTATTAATGACCCTGATGTAAACAAGACAAACGTCTTTCTCTGGTCTGCATCCCCTTATACAATTGTGTGTGAATGAATGAAAACTTTATTAACAGATTGCAGAATGGGTACAGTACAGTACAGCTCAATACATACAATTGTTAAGGGGATGCAGACCAGAGAAAGACTTTCGTCTTGTTTACATCAGGGTCCCCCATTTTCAATTCATCGTAAATGTGTATTGAGCCGTACTGTATTGTACCCATTCTGCAATCTGTTAAATAAATAAAAATAACGTTTGACTGGCCGCCGAGCCATACTGTAGTGTACATGGTGACTGCTTGACTTTAAAAAAAAAAAAAAAAAAAAAAATATTAATAAAAATATTGAATAATTTTTTTTTTAATAATTTTTTTTTGGCTTCCCCTGTTATTTTACCCACGCGACGCCACTGCGAATAAACCTCTTGAATTGATTTGATATCTCTGTCTGCTGATTTGTCATGCAATGATAATATTTCTGTGAGGTTTTGCCCGCTGCTCACTACCTTTTCTCTGTCTTCTTTAAGCCTACTGTTAGGAATTCCCTACTCACTCTCTCTAGCCCCCACCCTCTCGTTCCTTACCCTTAGTGGCCACACCTGTTTGATATTCCATTATCTCTCGCACCTGTGATGGCAGGCTAATTAGTCCCCCTGTGGGCTTTAAATACCAGGGCGCTTCCCCTCGTTTTGGCGTGGGGTCGTGTTGTATTCATGCTGAGTCATATTCTCTAACATCTAGACTTTTTCGGGAGATCCTCTGGTCTACCAATGCTGTAAGATGGATCTCTCCAGCCTTGAGATGTTTGCTCCAGCCTTCGTCTGCTGTCGCCGTAGCCTGTGGAGGAGACTGTTCTGCGCTCCCTGTAACTTCCACGGGAGGCACCCCAGCGTTCCACTGCAGACCCCAGCGCAGCTGTTCGTCCTGACGCACATCTAGACCAACGCGCATCTCCCGGACCCTCGGGCTTGGCACGCTCTCCAGTCACCAGCGCGCAACGCGCATCTTCAAGGGCTTGGCCACCTGTCGCCGTTTGCCTGGAGGGAGACATTGTACTGCGCTCTCTAATTCTCTACGGGAGGTATTCCAGTGTTCCACTCCAGACCAGCGCGCCAGATGCGCTCAAGCCTTCGCCACCTGCCGCCGTTTGCCTGGAGGGAGACACTGTACTGCGCTCTCTAATCCTCTACGGGAGGTATTCCAGTGTTCCACTTCAGACCTTCGAGCTTGGCACGCTCCTCCGTACCAGCGCACAGACGCGCATCTTCCAGACCTTCGAGCTTGGCACGCTCTCCAGACCTCAGCGCGCCGACGCGCATCTTCCAGACCTTCCTGCTTGGCACACTCCTCCTCGCAGACGCACCCCGATGCGTCTCTCTGTTCCGACGCGCACACCAAGGTGTGGCGCGCCACTCTGTTACTCGGCTCCGACAGCGGCTACCCGGTGGACGACGCCCTCGCCACCGCCACTGTTCCGACGCGCACACCAAGGTGTGGCGCGCACTCTGTTCCTCGGCTCCGACAGCGGCTACCCGGTGGACGACGCCCTCGCCACCGCCACTGTTCCGACGCGCACACCAAGGTGTGGCGCGCACTCTGTTCCTCGGCTCCGACTGCGGCTACCCGGTGGACGACATCCTCGCCACCGCCGCTGTTCCAGCACCCTGTTCCTCGGCTCCGACAGCGGCTACCCGGTGGACGACATCCTCGCCACCGCCGCTGTTCCAGCACCCTGTTCCTCGGCTCCGACAGCGGCTACCCGGTGGACGACATCCTCGCCACCGCCGCTGTTCCAGCACCCTGTTCCTCGGCTCCGACAGCGGCTACCCGGTGGACGACATCCTCGCCACCGCCACTGTTCCAGCACTCTGTTCCTCGGCTCGGACAGCCAGCCACCCGGTGCCCTTGCCCCCGTTCCCGCTGCTGTCCCTGTACCTTTACGCATACGCCTGGGTGAGTTTTGATTGTGATGTCACTCACTCAGCGTAGTGCCCTTGCCCCCGTTCCCGCTGCTGTCCCTGTACCTTTACGCATACGCCTGGGTGAGTTTTGATTGTGATGTCACTCACTCAGCGTAGTGCCCTTGCCCCCGTTCCCGCTGCTGCCCCTGTACCTTTACGCATACGCCTGGGTGAGTTTTGATTGTGATGTCACTCACTCAGCGTAATGCCCCTTGCCCTCGTTCCCGCTGCTGTTCCTGTACCATTACGCATACGCCTGGGTGAGTTTTGATTGTGATGTCACTCACCCAGCGTATTGCCTCCTTTAGTTCTCACTTGGATATTATTTTGGACATTCCATCTCCCACTGTGTGTTTGTTCACACGAAGATAGTATTTACTTTGTTACTTTGTTTTTTGGACTGTTCTGCATCTGCTCTGTTTTTTCCCTTTGAATATTAACCCTCTCCTCTGTTCTGCAGAGCGGCCCAGATGTTTTCCCACCAGTCCCCAGTTCCTCCCTGTCCCCAGCCCGCCTCCGCGGTCCTCTGTCCCCTGTTCCTCCCTGTCCCCAGCCCGCCTCCGCGGGCCTCTGTTCCCTCTGTCACCAGAACCTGGCCCTCTGTTCCCCAGAACCTGTTCCCTATGTTCCCCAGTACCTGTCCCTCTGTCCCTAGATCTCCTAGTCCCTAGTCCTCTATCCCTAGTTCTCCTAGTCCCTAGTCCTCTATCCCTAGCTCTCCTAGTCCCTAGTCCTCTGTTCCCAAGGCGTTCCCTTAACCTTCCCTTAGGCGTTCCCTTTACCTTCCCATAGTGTTCCCTTTTCCTGCCCGCCTCTTAAAGGCACTTTACCTTCCCCTCTTGTGTTATTCCAGTGTCTTGTGTTTTCTCCCTTAAAGGGACAGTGCCCTTTTTCCCTGTTCTAAATAAATATCTGTTTCTTGGCAAACCATCATACCTGTCTTGTGTTGTGCGATTGGGGTCGGTTACAAACCACAACAGTACGACCCCACCAAATCGACGACCCCAGCCAGCACAGACGGTGTATGTTGAGTTTGCCTTTTTTTTTCTTGTTCCCTCTAGCTCCCCTGTTAGCCCTGTTAGCTCCCCTGTTAGCTTGTTAGTCTCCCCTCTAGCTCCCCTGTTAGCCCTGTTAGCTTCCCTGTTTGCCCAGTTTTGCTTCCCTGTTAGTCCTGTTTAGCTCCCTTGTTAGCCTGTTACTCCCCTGTTTAGCTTGTTAGTCTCCCCGGTTAGCTCCCCTGTTTGCTTCCCGTTTTGCCCTGTTTGACCCCCCTGTAGCTAGCCATGCCCTGGCAGCTAACCCAGTCCCTCAGCAGAGCCCCTGTCTGCTAGCTTAGCCCCGGCTGCTAGCACAGCCTCTATGTTTATGCAGCCCTTGCTGCTGGCATAGGCCCTGTAGCTAGCCATGCCCTGGCGGCTAACCCAGTTTCCCTCTGCATGGCCCCGGTCTGCTAGCTTGGCCCCGGCTGTTAGCACAGCCTCTATGTTAATGCAGCCTTGCAGCTGGCATAGGCCCTGTAGCTAGCCAGGCCCAAGCAGCTAACCCGGTCCCTCTGCATGGCCTCCACTTTTTTTTGTGTAGTTTATCCCACTGCTAGGACTGCCCTTTCAGCTAGCAAGGTCAGTTTTTCTCACACAGCTAGGACTGTCCTTCCAGCTAGCTTGTGCTCTCATGCTGGTCCAGCCCTGTCTGCCAGCCTAGCTCCGGCAGCTAGCGCAGCCTCTATGTTGATGTAGCAGTACAGCTAGCATAGGCCCTGTAGCTATCAGTGCCCTGGCAGCTACCCTTTCCCTCTGCTAGCCTGGCTCCGGCAGCTTGCGCAGCCTCTATGTTGATGTAGCAGTACAGCTAGCATAGGCCCTGTAGCTATCAGTGCCCTGGCAGCTAACCTTCCCTCTGCTAGCCCTTTCCCGGTGCTTCCATGGTTACCCCTTAGCTACCCTGCTTGCCCCTCGGTTCCTCTAGACCAGTTCTCTAGACCAGTTCCCTAAACCAGTTCTCTAGACCAGTTCTCTTGCCCAGTTCGCTAGACTAGTTCTCTAGACCCAGTTCCTCTAGACCAGTTGCCCCTCTGCTACCCTAGTTACCCCTCGGCGACCCTGTTTCTTTTGCTAGCCCCACTCTTGTGGTGGCTTCCCCTGCTGGCTTGGCCAGTACCTCTTGTTTTGCCCCCTGCCACTCTGTCTGTATTTGTTTTGGGTCGCCGGGTGGCTCCCGTTGAGGGGGGGGTACTGTGAGGTTTTGCCCGCTGCTCACTACCTTTTCTCTGTCTTCTTTAAGCCTACTGTTAGGAATTCCCTACTCACTCTCTCTAGCCCCCACCCTCTCGTTCCTTACCCTTAGTGGCCACACCTGTTTGATATTCTATTATCTCTCGCACCTGTGATGGCAGGCTAATTAGTCCCCCTGTGGGCTTTAAATACCAGGGCGCTTCCCCTCGTTTTGGCGTGGGGTCGTGTTGTATTCATGCTGAGTCATATTCTCTAACATCTAGACTTTTTCGGGAGATCCTCTGGTCTACCAATGCTGTAAGATGGATCTCTCCAGCCTTGAGATGTTTGCTCCAGCCTTCGTCTGCTGTCGCCGTAGCCTGTGGAGGAGACTGTTCTGCGCTCCCTGTAACTTCCACGGGAGGCACCCCAGCGTTCCACTGCAGACCCCAGCGCAGCTGTTCGTCCTGACGCACATCTAGACCAACGCGCATCTCCCGGACCCTCGGGCTTGGCACGCTCTCCAGTCACCAGCGCGCAACGCGCATCTTCAAGGGCTTGGCCACCTGTCGCCGTTTGCCTGGAGGGAGACATTGTACTGCGCTCTCTAATTCTCTACGGGAGGTATTCCAGTGTTCCACTCCAGACCAGCGCGCCAGATGCGCTCAAGCCTTCGCCACCTGCCGCCGTTTGCCTGGAGGGAGACACTGTACTGCGCTCTCTAATCCTCTACGGGAGGTATTCCAGTGTTCCACTTCAGACCTTCGAGCTTGGCACGCTCCTCCGTACCAGCGCACAGACGCGCATCTTCCAGACCTTCGAGCTTGGCACGCTCTCCAGACCTCAGCGCGCCGACGCGCATCTTCCAGACCTTCCTGCTTGGCACACTCCTCCTCGCAGACGCACCCCGATGCGTCTCTCTGTTCCGACGCGCACACCAAGGTGTGGCGCGCCACTCTGTTACTCGGCTCCGACAGCGGCTACCCGGTGGACGACGCCCTCGCCACCGCCACTGTTCCGACGCGCACACCAAGGTGTGGCGCGCACTCTGTTCCTCGGCTCCGACAGCGGCTACCCGGTGGACGACGCCCTCGCCACCGCCACTGTTCCGACGCGCACACCAAGGTGTGGCGCGCACTCTGTTCCTCGGCTCCGACTGCGGCTACCCGGTGGACGACATCCTCGCCACCGCCGCTGTTCCAGCACCCTGTTCCTCGGCTCCGACAGCGGCTACCCGGTGGACGACATCCTCGCCACCGCCGCTGTTCCAGCACCCTGTTCCTCGGCTCCGACAGCGGCTACCCGGTGGACGACATCCTCGCCACCGCCACTGTTCCAGCACTCTGTTCCTCGGCTCGGACAGCCAGCCACCCGGTGCCCTTGCCCCCGTTCCCGCTGCTGTCCCTGTACCTTTACGCATACGCCTGGGTGAGTTTTGATTGTGATGTCACTCACTCAGCGTAGTGCCCTTGCCCCCGTTCCCGCTGCTGCCCCTGTACCTTTACGCATACGCCTGGGTGAGTTTTGATTGTGATGTCACTCACTCAGCGTAATGCCCCTTGCCCTCGTTCCCGCTGCTGTTCCTGTACCATTACGCATACGCCTGGGTGAGTTTTGATTGTGATGTCACTCACCCAGCGTATTGCCTCCTTTAGTTCTCACTTGGATATTATTTTGGACATTCCATCTCCCACTGTGTGTTTGTTCACACGAAGATAGTATTTACTTTGTTACTTTGTTTTTTGGACTGTTCTGCATCTGCTCTGTTTTTTCCCTTTGAATATTAACCCTCTCCTCTGTTCTGCAGAGCGGCCCAGATGTTTTCCCACCAGTCCCCAGTTCCTCCCTGTCCCCAGCCCGCCTCCGCGGTCCTCTGTCCCCTGTTCCTCCCTGTCCCCAGCCCGCCTCCGCGGGCCTCTGTTCCCTCTGTCACCAGAACCTGGCCCTCTGTTCCCCAGAACCTGTTCCCTATGTTCCCCAGTACCTGTCCCTCTGTCCCTAGATCTCCTAGTCCCTAGTCCTCTATCCCTAGTTCTCCTAGTCCCTAGTCCTCTATCCCTAGCTCTCCTAGTCCCTAGTCCTCTGTTCCCAAGGCGTTCCCTTAACCTTCCCTTAGGCGTTCCCTTTACCTTCCCATAGTGTTCCCTTTTCCTGCCCGCCTCTTAAAGGCACTTTACCTTCCCCTCTTGTGTTATTCCAGTGTCTTGTGTTTTCTCCCTTAAAGGGACAGTGCCCTTTTTCCCTGTTCTAAATAAATATCTGTTTCTTGGCAAACCATCATACCTGTCTTGTGTTGTGCGATTGGGGTCGGTTACAAACCACAACAGTACGACCCCACCAAATCGACGACCCCAGCCAGCACAGACGGTGTATGTTGAGTTTGCCTTTTTTTTTCTTGTTCCCTCTAGCTCCCCTGTTAGCCCTGTTAGCTCCCCTGTTAGCTTGTTAGTCTCCCCTCTAGCTCCCCTGTTAGCCCTGTTAGCTTCCCTGTTTGCCCAGTTTTGCTTCCCTGTTAGTCCTGTTTAGCTCCCTTGTTAGCCTGTTACTCCCCTGTTTAGCTTGTTAGTCTCCCCGGTTAGCTCCCCTGTTTGCTTCCCGTTTTGCCCTGTTTGACCCCCCTGTAGCTAGCCATGCCCTGGCAGCTAACCCAGTCCCTCAGCAGAGCCCCTGTCTGCTAGCTTAGCCCCGGCTGCTAGCACAGCCTCTATGTTTATGCAGCCCTTGCTGCTGGCATAGGCCCTGTAGCTAGCCATGCCCTGGCGGCTAACCCAGTTTCCCTCTGCATGGCCCCGGTCTGCTAGCTTGGCCCCGGCTGTTAGCACAGCCTCTATGTTAATGCAGCCTTGCAGCTGGCATAGGCCCTGTAGCTAGCCAGGCCCAAGCAGCTAACCCGGTCCCTCTGCATGGCCTCCACTTTTTTTTGTGTAGTTTATCCCACTGCTAGGACTGCCCTTTCAGCTAGCAAGGTCAGTTTTTCTCACACAGCTAGGACTGTCCTTCCAGCTAGCTTGTGCTCTCATGCTGGTCCAGCCCTGTCTGCCAGCCTAGCTCCGGCAGCTAGCGCAGCCTCTATGTTGATGTAGCAGTACAGCTAGCATAGGCCCTGTAGCTATCAGTGCCCTGGCAGCTACCCTTTCCCTCTGCTAGCCTGGCTCCGGCAGCTTGCGCAGCCTCTATGTTGATGTAGCAGTACAGCTAGCATAGGCCCTGTAGCTATCAGTGCCCTGGCAGCTAACCTTCCCTCTGCTAGCCCTTTCCCGGTGCTTCCATGGTTACCCCTTAGCTACCCTGCTTGCCCCTCGGTTCCTCTAGACCAGTTCTCTAGACCAGTTCCCTAAACCAGTTCTCTAGACCAGTTCTCTTGCCCAGTTCGCTAGACTAGTTCTCTAGACCCAGTTCCTCTAGACCAGTTGCCCCTCTGCTACCCTAGTTACCCCTCGGCGACCCTGTTTCTTTTGCTAGCCCCACTCTTGTGGTGGCTTCCCCTGCTGGCTTGGCCAGTACCTCTTGTTTTGCCCCCTGCCACTCTGTCTGTATTTGTTTTGGGTCGCCGGGTGGCTCCCGTTGAGGGGGGGGTACTGTGAGGTTTTGCCCGCTGCTCACTACCTTTTCTCTGTCTTCTTTAAGCCTACTGTTAGGAATTCCCTACTCACTCTCTCTAGCCCCCACCCTCTCGTTCCTTACCCTTAGTGGCCACACCTGTTTGATATTCTATTATCTCTCGCACCTGTGATGGCAGGCTAATTAGTCCCCCTGTGGGCTTTAAATACCAGGGCGCTTCCCCTCGTTTTGGCGTGGGGTCGTGTTGTATTCATGCTGAGTCATATTCTCTAACATCTAGACTTTTTCGGGAGATCCTCTGGTCTACCAATGCTGTAAGATGGATCTCTCCAGCCTTGAGATGTTTGCTCCAGCCTTCGTCTGCTGTCGCCGTAGCCTGTGGAGGAGACTGTTCTGCGCTCCCTGTAACTTCCACGGGAGGCACCCCAGCGTTCCACTGCAGACCCCAGCGCAGCTGTTCGTCCTGACGCACATCTAGACCAACGCGCATCTCCCGGACCCTCGGGCTTGGCACGCTCTCCAGTCACCAGCGCGCAACGCGCATCTTCAAGGGCTTGGCCACCTGTCGCCGTTTGCCTGGAGGGAGACATTGTACTGCGCTCTCTAATTCTCTACGGGAGGTATTCCAGTGTTCCACTCCAGACCAGCGCGCCAGATGCGCTCAAGCCTTCGCCACCTGCCGCCGTTTGCCTGGAGGGAGACACTGTACTGCGCTCTCTAATCCTCTACGGGAGGTATTCCAGTGTTCCACTTCAGACCTTCGAGCTTGGCACGCTCCTCCGTACCAGCGCACAGACGCGCATCTTCCAGACCTTCGAGCTTGGCACGCTCTCCAGACCTCAGCGCGCCGACGCGCATCTTCCAGACCTTCCTGCTTGGCACACTCCTCCTCGCAGACGCACCCCGATGCGTCTCTCTGTTCCGACGCGCACACCAAGGTGTGGCGCGCCACTCTGTTACTCGGCTCCGACAGCGGCTACCCGGTGGACGACGCCCTCGCCACCGCCACTGTTCCGACGCGCACACCAAGGTGTGGCGCGCACTCTGTTCCTCGGCTCCGACAGCGGCTACCCGGTGGACGACGCCCTCGCCACCGCCACTGTTCCGACGCGCACACCAAGGTGTGGCGCGCACTCTGTTCCTCGGCTCCGACTGCGGCTACCCGGTGGACGACATCCTCGCCACCGCCGCTGTTCCAGCACCCTGTTCCTCGGCTCCGACAGCGGCTACCCGGTGGACGACATCCTCGCCACCGCCGCTGTTCCAGCACCCTGTTCCTCGGCTCCGACAGCGGCTACCCGGTGGACGACATCCTCGCCACCGCCACTGTTCCAGCACTCTGTTCCTCGGCTCGGACAGCCAGCCACCCGGTGCCCTTGCCCCCGTTCCCGCTGCTGTCCCTGTACCTTTACGCATACGCCTGGGTGAGTTTTGATTGTGATGTCACTCACTCAGCGTAGTGCCCTTGCCCCCGTTCCCGCTGCTGTCCCTGTACCTTTACGCATACGCCTGGGTGAGTTTTGATTGTGATGTCACTCACTCAGCGTAGTGCCCTTGCCCCCGTTCCCGCTGCTGCCCCTGTACCTTTACGCATACGCCTGGGTGAGTTTTGATTGTGATGTCACTCACTCAGCGTAATGCCCCTTGCCCTCGTTCCCGCTGCTGTTCCTGTACCATTACGCATACGCCTGGGTGAGTTTTGATTGTGATGTCACTCACCCAGCGTATTGCCTCCTTTAGTTCTCACTTGGATATTATTTTGGACATTCCATCTCCCACTGTGTGTTTGTTCACACGAAGATAGTATTTACTTTGTTACTTTGTTTTTTGGACTGTTCTGCATCTGCTCTGTTTTTTCCCTTTGAATATTAACCCTCTCCTCTGTTCTGCAGAGCGGCCCAGATGTTTTCCCACCAGTCCCCAGTTCCTCCCTGTCCCCAGCCCGCCTCCGCGGTCCTCTGTCCCCTGTTCCTCCCTGTCCCCAGCCCGCCTCCGCGGGCCTCTGTTCCCTCTGTCACCAGAACCTGGCCCTCTGTTCCCCAGAACCTGTTCCCTATGTTCCCCAGTACCTGTCCCTCTGTCCCTAGATCTCCTAGTCCCTAGTCCTCTATCCCTAGTTCTCCTAGTCCCTAGTCCTCTATCCCTAGCTCTCCTAGTCCCTAGTCCTCTGTTCCCAAGGCGTTCCCTTAACCTTCCCTTAGGCGTTCCCTTTACCTTCCCATAGTGTTCCCTTTTCCTGCCCGCCTCTTAAAGGCACTTTACCTTCCCCTCTTGTGTTATTCCAGTGTCTTGTGTTTTCTCCCTTAAAGGGACAGTGCCCTTTTTCCCTGTTCTAAATAAATATCTGTTTCTTGGCAAACCATCATACCTGTCTTGTGTTGTGCGATTGGGGTCGGTTACAAACCACAACAATTTCTATTACATACTATTATCATACTACTGCTATTACATACTATTATCATACTGCTACTACTACTATTATTATTAAGATAAGATAAGATATTCCTTTATTGATCCCCTTGGGGAAATGCAGGCATCATAACAGCAAGGGGGGGGGGGTACAGGTAGTAAAAACAACACAAGCAGTGTAAAGAAATAGGTAAATATAATTAACTATCTAACTAACTGAAATATACATTATTCATAGTATCACAGTATCCACATATGGTGCAGTATGCCTAAGGTAGTGTTATTGTCCTCCTTGGGTTCCTATTAGTTCTAAACTACTATTAGTTTAGATTAGTAGTTCTATTAGTACTACAATAAAAAGTGTTTGATTTTGTATCTGATCTGTCTTGACAGCATGGCTGTCACAGCACTTAATTATGTTAATACTATTCAGGGGAGAGGTGTGGCTGGGAGGTATTGTTTACGCCCAGCAGAAACCCGTGTAGGTGTTAAAATGTGGCTCATCTTTGAGAGCAGTTTTCCCTGCTTCAGTCTCTGGGAAAAAAAGACTGCTACAAGATTTAAAATGAGCACATCATAATAATAACATTCTCAGATTTCAAAGTATGACACATCATTTGAAAGCTTACATTCTGTACTTTCACAATCTGGAAAAATCTGGAAAATGAAAATGGAGACATGTTGGCACAATCGCTGGACTCGGTCACATATAAATATCAGAGTATCTCCCCTTTCTGATCGAAAAAGTTTATAGTGGTGTGCAGAGCAAACAGTATCTCGAGAATCCTTAATTTTTTCTTTTTCAAGAATGCTAGTATTGTGTGTACCAAAGGTAGCCTACCCGACCTCTCCCGTTGCTGCATGCACAATGTTCTTTCTGACGTAGCCCATCGCTTCACTTGCATCGATGAACTCTTTATCTTCTCCCTTGTACGTGATGCGAAATCAGGCTGAAAAGAGAATGCCGTACCGGGTGTCCCCTCGGCATCGTAGTAACTTCCTCACCTCCGTGAACACGGTTCTGCCTTTGGCGATGCTCGTGGCATAGTCCGGGAAGATTGCAATAATCACTCTGTTGGCCTGTAATGGAGCCTGGGCGCACGCCCGGCTCAGCACCTCGACACAGTCTTGGTAGTAGTGAAGTTTAGCCACAATGGCGCATGGCTTCCCGTCTGTCCTCTTCGGCCCCAGTGTTCTGTGCGAGCGGTCGACCAGCACCTCATTATCCATCTGTAGCACGTCCTCAGTAGTTTTGAGACCGACGCTGTGGAGCTTGAGCCTTCCGTCTCAGCTACTCCTAGTATCCTTACGTTACACCTCCTCATTCTTCCTTCCATGTCCTCACACTTTCCCCTGAGACCGGCCACCTCTGTCTTTAAGTCTTTGACTGCGGTTTGTAACGTTACCACCTCGTCTGACCACGTCGAAAGGCCGTCTTCCATGTCCTTAATTGAGGCCCCCATTTTGTCCACCTCCTCGTGGAGTGTCGCAATACAACTTCGCATTTTTGCTTTCATCTCTTTCAGATAGTTTCTAATAAGGTTGAACTCTTTGGAAAGTGCACCTTTCAATTCTGATTTTATTATCGCTGCAAAGTCCGATTTTTGCGCGAGGAGAATCTCCGCCTTCAAGGCTGCAGTGTCCACGCCGGGCATCTTTGGCGATGTGGTTAGCGGCGGCTTGGAAATGGGACTGGAAGTCGAGGCCTACTGGAGGCCGGACCGGCGTATTTGTATTTACGTAGGTTCGCCGACATCTGTCTGTGAAAACATTGTCCCCTGGCTTAAACAATGTACCCTGAGTAAAATTCACCAAGTTTTGTGAAGTAGAAAGCTTATTAAATCAAAATAAAGTAGAGACTCGACGAGAGCTAGAACAAACCGCATGCTACCCCATTGCCAGCCTAGCCACGCCCCCACACAAAACATTTAATAAATGTTCTCGCAATCTGATTTTCGCAGCATGAGGCACAAAGTGCTAGACCGGATTCATCACATATGATGAATGATTAACTTTACAGGATTCAAGGTGGCTAATTTTGGGTTTGTTAATGTTAGATGTGGTGAACATAGCTTGTGCAAGCCTTGGGTAATATGTGGTTGGCTGATTGTGTTCACTGCCAAGGATGTGTTGTTGCTTTGATATGGTTTCACTTTTTGTGCAGCTGGTAACATAGCTGACTTGCTGGGTTTGTCTTCTTGTGCTTAATATCAACTGTAACTGCCTCTGTGTTCAGTTTAAGTTTGGTTCCTACCAGACCGAACTAATAACTACATAATATTTTCCAATCGATTTAATTCTCTGTGTTTGGCCTCTAGCACTCTTTGTCTTTCAGCAGTTTCAGCCTCCTGCTGAAACTGTCTTTCAGCAGTTTCAGCCTCTAGCACTCTTTGTTCAGCCTCCTGCTGAAACTGTTGTTGGGGAAAATGTGGATACGGGGGTGGAGGTAGGAAAGGGGTTAGTCTTGACTAGTTTAATATAGGTCAACTAGCAGGGCTCAAAGACACTAGGGCGACAGTCTGGCTGATGTTCTTAAAACAGCCTCAAGATAGGCAGATGGACATTTTAGTACATCATATCGTGTGCTCTAATCTTGTGTCTTTTCTCTCTTACACACATACACAGCACACACACACAGACACACAGACACACACAGTCACACAGACACACAGACACACACATACACAGCACACACACACAGACACAGCACACACACACAGACACACAGACACACACAGTCACACAGACACACACACACACACACACAGCACAGACATACACACCGACACACACACATTCCCTGTGACACAATACACACACGTCTGTACACAGACGCACACACACACAGACACACACACACATACACACACACACACACACACACACACACATCTCACTCTCTCTTCAATGTTCTTAATGTTTTACATCATATCGTGTGTGTACATCATATCTTGTTTATCTCTCTTCGATGTTCTTAATGTTTTTATCTAAATCTATGTTCTTCTTAAAGTCTTTATCTCTCTTCATGTTCTTAATGTTTTTATCTCTCTCCGATGTTAAATCTACGTATCATCTTAATGTACGTCATGTCAGATCTGACATGATATGATACGTCATCATATCTGTCATGGGGGGGCAGGACTGAGAGGGGATTTAGGGGACAAGCAGAGGGATTGGGAGTTAGAGTGTTTTTTTGTTCAAGCTGTGGTGATCCTCTGCTCGATCCATAGCTTTTGCTGTTAAGAACTTCTTTTCCTAAATAAATTACCTACTTGTTACAATTGGAAATATCGTCTCCTGCTGTGTTAAACAACCATCAGCCACAACATTTGGTGACCCTTGACCTGTAGACCGCCCTGCCGGGCCCCCTCACACGGCCAGCTCCGGACCTCTCCCGTAGAAATTCTGGCGGTGTCGACAAACAAACACAGGTGAGCATTTTTGCTTTTGATTAGAATATCCGTAAGAGATTCTGAGGGAGGAATAAGTTGAGCTGACTGTGTGACGGGGGTCTGGATGGACGGCTAAAACGAACACGACTGGTGAGGTGTTTACACTGGGGCGATTCCTCTTTTAACAGGCTATAAGGGCGCCACTAATCAATTTTAATTGCATGTTTTCGACCTCTGGTCAAATTTTTCTCCATCTCTTCAAACCTCTCCCCGACCCCTTTCCCTGATTTCTTTACGACACTCTCCACATACACACATAACTGTGCCTTCTGTCCTCTGTAGATAAGACTCTCAATTTTCAAAACAAAAACCGGTACCGCTCTACTGTTATTTAAAACACACTATCACAGCTGGCATTCTCTGTGTCAAACTAATTACGTTTACGGATACACTATTGTTCGTTTTCTTATTGGCTTGTGAGGTTGTTGCTACAGAGAGGCTAGCTGTCCTACACACACACACACACACACACACAGTCACACATACAATACACACACACACACACACACACACACACACAGACACACACACACACACACAGTCACACATACAATACACACATACAATACACACACACCCCCCCATCGCTTAAAAAGTTAGCTATTACACCCCAATAGGACGCACCAGGTTGGGGAAAAAGTAGGGTTTGGATCAGATCAGGCCCCTGATCTCTCTCTCTCTCTCTCTCTCTCTCTCTCTCTCTCTTTCTTTCGTATATCTGTAGAAGATAACTCATTCTGGGCGTAGAGCCAGCTAGCAAATCTGGGCGTTGAGCCAAGAGAGATAGCTCTCTCTCTCTCTCTCTCTCTCTCTCTCTCTCTCTCTCTCTCTCTCTCTCTCTCTCTCTCTCTCTCTCTCTCTCTCTCTCTCTCTCTCTCTCTCTCTCTCTCTCTCTCTCTCTCTCTCTCTCTCTCTCTCTCTCTCTCTCTCTCTCTCTCTCTCTCTCTCTCTCTCTCTCTCTCTCTCTCTCTCTCTCTCTCTCTCTCTCTCTCTCTCTCTCTCTCTCCTGGGTTTGCTGACCCCTGTTGGTGGGCCAAGGTGTAGCATACAGACTCATCACATCTCTTTCTCTCTTGGGTTTGCTGACCCCTGGTGGTAGACATACATACATACACACACACACACACAGTCACACACACACACACACACACACACACACACACACACACACACACACAGTCACACACACACACACACACACACAACCACACACACACACACACACAGTCACACACACGCACACACACAGTCACACACACACACACACACACACAGTCACACACACACACACACACAGCAAAGACACACACACACACACACACACAGACACACACACACCGACACACACACAAACACACACACATTCCTGTGTCCCGGTAGACAGCGGGTTGTGACGCACACACACACAGTCACACACACACAGTCACACACACACACACACACAATCACACACAAACACACACACACACCGACATACACACATACACACACACACACAGACACACACACCGACATACACACACACACACACACACACACACACAGTCACACACAGACACACACACACACCGAGTTGTAGTAGCGTTGTAGTGGTAGATCTAGGTTAACTGTGTCCTGGGGTAGAGTAGTGGTAGATCTAGGTTAACTGTGTCCTGGGGTAGATTTAGGTTAACTGTGTCCTGGAGTAGAGTAGTAGTAGATCTAGGTTAACTGTGTCCTGGAGTAGAGTAGTAGTAGATCTAGGTTAACTGTGTCCTGGAGTAGAGTAGTAGTAGATCTAGGTTAACTGTGTCCTGGAGTGGTAGTTGTAGAGTAGTAGTAGTTGAAGTACAACCACACACACACATACACAACACAATAAACACACATACACACTAAACAACGATGCATACAGCAGAGGACATACTGTTAGACCGGAACCCACTCATAAAGAACCTAATTCTTAAGGTTGGTGTCCGGTGGCAGAGGCATACAAAGGCCGGGGACACAAAATGGCCTTCCGGAGGTACTTTTGATCTCGACGTATGCGAAGAGATGAATGTAATGATTCGTAACCACAAGCCAGGCGACAGCAGCAAAAAGAGGTTGAAAAAGAGGACAGAAGAGTTGGGGGTAATGAAGCTCTACGCCCAGAAGGGGAGAGCATACAGGCAGGAAGCTTTAGCGCTAAATCAGAGAGAGACGGATATAGGGAAACCAACATCCCCACCTTATGTCACGCAATTGCCGGTGGGCACTGTGACAATAAGAGGAGAATATGAGGAGACGGAATTAGGGACCCCCGCTAGGTCAGAAACCCCCGCTAGGTCAGAAACCTCCGCTAGATCAGAGACCTCCCTTAGGCGAGATACCCCCCCCAAACTGACCCCGCAGGATCTCTATCCGAAAGTCCTGGCGGCATATGGCAAGACAGTACGTCGGAAGTTGTATGATGCAGAGGAAGAGGAGGTAGAGAACCTGGGCAGGCAGAGGGAGGGAGTCGGGGGGAAGATAGAGGAAGAGGCCCGTCAAAATATGGCACAGCAGACATCAGGGAAACACGGGGCGTGTGGCCACACCAAACTGTTGACTGATGAGGAAGATGAGAACGACACGAAACCAGCACAGGAGAAAGGAAACATTACAGGAACCCTGACTTTCGCCCCTACATTCCTGGGAAGTGTGACAAGTACAGGCCAGTTTCCCCTGCTAATAAAGGGGAACGATATCTTTCACATGCCATGGTCACCTCTAGACATCGATGGCATAATAGCAAGACTACCGGACCTTTCAGAAGGAGCCTCCAGGTGGATCACGCAGTTTGAGGAAAATACGTCATCTTTTCTGCTAGCAGTGGGTGACGTCAAATCCCTGTTGACGCGCTTGCTAGGAATTGGTGCCTGCCGGGACATCATGGGTGATACATCGATGCGAGTGGCATGCGACACGCAGGCCCATGATGGAGACATATTCAACGCGCATAGAGCGGCGTTGTGGTACAAACTCAGGAATCAATATCCATCACGTATTAATCCGGAAAAACTGGCGGGCAACCCCATAATGGAGACGGAAGGGCCTGGCACCTATGTGAACAAAATACTGAAGGAGTGGAGAGGTGAGCTAGGACACAACCCAGAAATAGACCCGTTGCAGAGGGCGATGTTTAGAGAAAGTGTGATGAGAGGGCTTCCAGAGGTGGTTAAGAATAGACTGGAAGACGTGGTGGGGTTAATGGACATGACTTATCCTTTGTTCTGTGCACATGTAACACATAGTGTGGAGAAGCAAAGGGCTCAGGAGCAGAAAGTCAGGGATCAGGATAGAAATGACTCAAGGAAGTTAACTCAGCAACAACTGCAGCCCCAAAGGAGGTTGCAGGCAGTAATGGTGTCATCTGCTACCTCTCCACCCATGCAGGACCAGGGACCCCCTGCAAAGGGTCTGTGACCCCTGGGAGCCATTTCTGAAAACCCAACTGCCTCAGTCTAGACAAACAAACATGGAGGCACATTGCACACTACAATATTTGACGAATAGTGACCTAGTTAGGAACAAGGCATGGTTGCAGGGACAGCCCGAGCAGGTGCAGATTAACTCATCTACGATAATTGTAGGGAGACAGGGCGCGGCGTTGAGGGTTAACACGGGTAAGTATCTACGGGAACAACATAGACTAAGAGACGCCGCCCCACACATCACTCTGAGAATAAATCCTGGTTACGAATCCGAACATCTAGGTTCAATGATACAGGAATCCGAGACTCAAAGGTGGGTCTCCACGGAATCTCCGCTAATTTGGAACAGCGCAGATGGGAGTTTCATAAAAATAATGATTTCCTTTTCAGTTTTGGCAAAACCGCAAGTAATCAGATTACCAGGAGACCCTTGCGTTATTCTAGAGGCGGATGCTTTGCTGGAACAGGACATGTTGGCGCGCACCCCGGAACGGTTGTGGTCAAAACACGACACAGATGTGGGTCTAATATTGTCGGCACAGCCAGTGAAGGTCAGGTTAAAGAAGGGTTGTAGACCACCCTTTATCAGACAGTATACAATGAAGCCAGAGTCGGAGGAAGCTATATCACATCAGATTGAGGGACTGTTAAAGGGGGGAGTGCTCGTCCCTTTCAAATCCAGATGTAATACACCTATCCACCCAGTGCTAAAGGCGGACAGGGCTAGGTACAGACTGGTACACGATTTGAGGGCGGTGAACGACGTGGTGTCTGGACCAGAGGCGGAAGTCGCTAATCCACACATCCTCCTGACAAACATCCCGAGTAGCTCGCAGTACTATACGGTCATTGATCTCACGCAGGCATTCTTCAGTGTTCCATTGGAAAAAGAGTCTCAGTATCTGTTTGCTTTTACCCACAGGGGGAAACAATACTCTTACACCCGGTTGCCACAAGGGTTCGCGCACTCGCCGCATTACTTCTCGAAGGCGCTCAAGGAAGACTTGCAAGGAGTGTGCGACACACTACTCAGCACGGTTTTACTGTATGCAGATGACATTCTAATCTGCTCGGATACACGTCAGCAGTGCCATGAGGACTCCATCAAAGTTTTGAGTGGATTAGCCGTGGGAGGCCACAAGGCATCCCGTTCAAAACTGCAGTACTGCCAGCCAAAAGTTGAGTACTTGTCTCGCGTCATTCAAAAGGGCATAAAAAACATCTCACCCACGCAACTCGAAGCTGTATCCAAGGCACCTAGGCCATTGACGGTCCGACAGATGATGACGTTTTTAGGGATGACTGGGTACAGCTCTGAGTGGGTGGAGGACTATACGATAGCGACAGCGCCGTTGAGGATGATGATAAAAGAGGCGGGTACAGACAAGCTTCGCGCTCCCTTGACATGGACCGAGGAGGGGGAGGACGCGTTCATAAACATTAAGCGTCTGTTGTTACAGGCCCCTGCCCTGGCGCTGCCGGATTATGAGAAGTGTTTCCACCTATTCGTCTCACATAGAGCGCAGCATGCGACAGCTGTCCTGACTCAAACACAGGGGGGGAGTGGGAAAAAACAACCGATAGCATATTACTCTAGAGCTCTTTCGCCGGTGGAGCAGGGTCTGCCACCTTGTTATCAGGCTCTGGCCGCAGCACATTTGATGTATGAGAAGGCAACGGCCGTGACAATGGGATATGACATTTGCATTTGGACACATCACAAATTGGCAAACTTGATTGAAAGAGGCAAATTTGTTCTGACCAGCCAACGGCAACAGGCTTACATGAGGCTCCTGCAGTACTCGGACGTTACGATAAAAACATGCCACGGCAGTAACCCGGCGGATCTGGTACCACTCCCGAGCGAGGGTCAACCGCATGAGTGTGAGGTGGAGGTACAGGCTTTCGTGAAACTCCGTCCTGATTTGGGAGTCGACCCGCTCGCGATAGCAGAACTCTCACTTTTTGTGGATGGTTCCTGCTATCGGGAGGGGGAAAATTTAAGGTCAGGATACGCCGTCGTACAGTGCAAACCTAACGGAGAAACACTAACAAGAAAGGCCGGACAATGCATGCAACCATGTTCGGCCCAGCTTGCAGAACTAATAGCACTAACAGAAGCATGCATAATAGCTAAAGATTGCACGGTTAACATCTTTACAGACTCTGCGTATGCGCATGGCGTATGCCACCTATTCGCGGCCATTTGGAAGGCAAGAGGCTTTAAGAAATCGGACGGCTCACCGATCCTTCACCACAAGCAGGTTGTGGCGCTTATTCAGGCTGTAAAGTTGCCCAAAAGCATTGCTATCGTAAAGTGCCAGGCACACAGAAAAGACCTGTCCTTTGTGACGACGGGAAACAACGCGGCGGACGAGGCCGCGAAGGCGGTGGCTGCGGTGCCGTCCACGGCTGTTCTGATGTTTGCGGCCGAACTGACGACTGAGGTAACTGAGGATAATTTGAGTGATCTTCAGGACTCAGCCACGCAGGCCGAGAAACAGTCGTGGACGGAGAGGGGGGCTGTAAGGGGGGCAGATGGTCTGTGGAGGAGTCATAACGGTTTGATAGTCGCCTCCATCGATCTTCTGTCCTTAGTGATACCTGAGGCTCATGGTGTTGATCACTGTGGAAGAGCAGAGACCCTGAAACGAATCACGAAAATGGGATTTTGGTCCCCAAAGCTTCAGGCACAAATTGACGTTACACTAGCCAGGTGTTTAACATGCTTACAGGGCAATGTGCGCAAAGGAGTACCGACAGTGGCGGCTTACACACCCCTCCCTGAGGGACCATTCAGACATCTGATTATGGACTATACAGACATGATAACGCCAGTGCAGGGCAAACGATACCTCCTGGTAGTAGAGGACTGCTTTAGTCGCTGGATTGAGGCCATTCCATCTAAACACAAGAACGCGGACACAGTGATCAAGTTCCTGTGTCGCGAGGTCATTCCGAGATTTGGAATTCCCACGATATTACAAAGCGATAATGGCCGCGAGTTCATCGACAAGGTGGTTAAAGGGCTGATGCAGAAATTAGGTATAAGACAGCGCCTTTCCTGTGTCTATAGTCCCGGGTCGCAGGGGAAGGTGGAAAGGGCCAATCTGGTCATTAAAAACAAACTGTTGAAAATCTGTATGCAAACTAAGCTTAACTGGATTGATGCTTTGCCACTTGCTCTGATGGCTATTAGAAGCAGCGTAAACCGCCAAACACAGCTAACACCGCATGAAATGCTTACAGGCCGCAGCATGCCAGCACCGCCATTTAGACACCTGGCTAGGGGCCCGGCATTAGATATTTTTGAGCAAGATCTGAAAAAATATCTTCAGCAAGTGACTAAAATACATGAAGCTGTGTTTCGACAGGAGCAGAGAAAGGAGAGAAAGGGGGTGAAGGAGGCGGAGAAGGAAGCCACCAAACCGAGACTGATCCCTGGGGACCTGGTCTTCGTAAAGGTCCACAAGAGAAAGTGGTCATCACCCCGGAGAGAGGGCCCGTACGAGGTGATCCGATCGACTGGAACGGCAGTCCAAGTCAAAGGATCAGCGACCTGGTTCCACTTCAATCACTGCATAAAGGCCAGCGGCGATCTCTTGGGGGATACAATCGATCGCAGTTATGCAGAACCCGACATGGAGGGTCCGAGACGGCAACTGGAAGGTGCAGTGCCTGCTGATGCTCCCGCAGATGTTGGCAGCAGTGTGCGGACGGTCGGCCGGGCACAACGACGTCATTGAGAACCGTCACGGTCGACCCGTCCTTGAGGATGACGGGTTTGAGTGGGTAGGAGTCCCACGGGGTCCCGCTCAGGCTCAAGTACCAGCAGGCTTTCATGACCAGGCTCAGAATCAGGCGCCCCCTCTTCCCTCCATCGAGGAAGGGGGGGAGAAGATAAGACTACAACCAAAAGGGGTGTTTCCCGTAGGACCGCAAGGGCATGTTTTTGATTTTGACCATTCCCCCGTTACAGGCGGGGATACTTACCATTATACTAACGAGGATCGGGTTGTGGGGGTAGATAGGAGGGTTGAGCCTGTCCCGAACCAATCACAGGGGACAGGGGTGAGGGGAAAAAGGGAGGTCAAGGCCACTGAGTCGGAAGAGGTGGGGGGACAGGATATGTTCCAGAGGACAGCCGGAACGTTGAGGGACTCAGTGGGCTCACTCTGGGCCAGGTTGAGGGGTTTGCTTCCTTCCGGGGAACAAGATGGGGGCGACTATGACTATGACGAGGAAGACCCGGAGGCTGACCCGATGTATAGGGCGGCTTTAGGGAATGAGTGGTTTAAGTGGGTCCAGTACACGAGCACGCAGAATCAGATAGAGGATTGTTATGTCTGCTCCAAGGCACGTCCGGATAGGCTGCTGGTGAAGGGCACGAAGTTCAGTTGGGCTCAGTGTGACAGGGACGCAGAGGCATGGGAGGGGCCCCATAATAGTCGCCCTTGGTGCGAGGCAGAGTGTTTGGGGTTTCTCGGCTCTAGTCGTTTTAAGGCGGCAGGAAACGTCACGGATTTCAAGGATGTCACTATGCGGGAACGTTGTAGGAAATTGGATGTACGTGTGCAGGGGGTAGCGACGGGGTTGCCAATACCCAGAGGTGTCAAACTATGGCTGACCAAGGATTTCGAGTGCTTGCAAAAGGAGGGGACCCGGGATGTAGGGGAGGTGGCAGAGAGGCGGTGCACTACTATTTGGAGCATCACGACTAACTGCACAAAAGAAGGAAAGTGTGGACACGGGGTCGTGTTAAAGGGAGTGGATACCAACCCACGGCCTGTAGCTTGCCCTTTTCATGTCCAGGATATGGCACTGGCGGACCAATACTGGCTCTGCGGCGGTAGGAGGTTGAGGAATACACTTCCTTTAGATTGGTCAGGTAGATGTGCCCGGGTTCAGGCGATCATGCCAATGGTGGTCCTACCATTATCAGTGACGGAAGGACCTTCTGAGTCTCCTATCTCTCGAACGAAGCGTAGCTACAAGGCAGACCCAAGGGTGTATCTGGACAGCATAGGACAGCCAAGGGGCATTCCAGCCGAGTTCATGGCTAAGAATGAGATTGCGGCAGGGTTTGAGTCTATTCTGCCATGGATATCGGTCAATAAGAACACCGGGTGGATCAACTATTTGTTTTACAATCAGCAGCGGTATCTCAACTACACCGAGGAGGCGTTGGATGCAATGGGGGACCAGATGCACGCGACCAGTACGGTGGCGTGGCAGAATAGACAGGCTCTGAACTGGTTAATGGCGGAGAAGGGTGGAGTCTGTTCCATGTTTGGACAGTACTGCTGCACATTCATTCCGACGAATGTGGGGCCAGGGGGAAAGTTCTCCGAGGCCATGGCTAAGCTGAAGGATTTGAGGGAGGAGTTGAGGGGGAATTCTGGCCGGAATGAAGAATGGTGGGGGAGTGGGGTGTTGGAAAGATTGGGACAGTGGGGAAGCATAGTGATGCAGACGGGGATATCCATTGGGGTGGCAGGGTTGATATTGGTTCTCCTTTTCTGTTGTGGTATGCCTCTCTTGGGTAGGCTGGTAACTTCACACGTAACGAGCCAAATGCTGATGGTGGGACAGAAAGAGATTGAGCCACAAATCGGGCCATATCCTCAGCTTTATGCTGCCTTAGAGGGAGACGAGGGGATAGAGGATTAGGGGTATGGTGAGGTAGGGACATTTTCTTTTTGTTGGTTCTTTCCTTTAAGAGTGACGGGGGATGGTCTGAGTGCAGTTTTGTTGGTTTATTCCTTTAACTAGGAATTTTAGTCTGATTTTCTAATGATCCTTCGGCATAGAGATTGCAACCATTGAAAATCATTGCATTATTTTTTATTTTTTTTTATTATTATTTTTTGTTTATTTTACTCGTGGTCCTGGTCAAACCGGAATGGGAAGGGGCATCGGCAGAGTGTCGGTTCTGAGCCTGAGGAAGCATTGAGAAGAAGTGGTCTGGGGATCGGTTCTGGGGACTGGAGGGACAAAGGGGGGGGCTAACGCAGTGGGCAAGATGGGCACCTCCCGTCGAAGATGGGGGGACACGTGGTGAGGTCGGTACCAGCGCCTCCCGTCCAGGCATGGGGACATGCTTCTACGAGGACTGGAGGTGTGGCGTGGTGGTTGCTGTATTGGCAAAATGTGACTTTTGGCAATACGGTGAGGAGACTATGGCGTGGGCATGGAAGGGGGGCTGAGCGATGGACACTGGGACTCAATGTTATGGAAGAGACAATGTCATTTTTTTGGGAGGGATGTTCTATGTTTAGTTCTGACGGTCAACTTCTCCTTTCCCTGATGAGAGTCGCGGTTTCCGGCCGGAACTGTGGCTCATTTGGTAAGCGGTGGAGGTTGGGGGGATTTGTCTGTCAGGTTAGGATTATAAATTGGGGTATTTTGTTGATTAGGGAGGGGGTAGGCTCCCCGAACCTCTAGTCAACAACAGGCGGCAGTGGGCTCGCAAGAGTCTGGGCGCACGTTAAACACATACCTATAGTGCTGGGGAGAAACTGAAGGCCCTCGTGCGTAACGAGGTATGAAATAACATACCACTGTGGTACCGTCTAGTCGGCCCAGGAAACGTCGCACGTAAGTTGGTGTGGGCACTGGGTGGTACGTGGGCGACAGTCCACACCTAGGAGCAGGGCGGTGCACCGGAAGGGGCACAGCTCCTGCCGTGAACAGGCAAGGCTGGCGAAAACGGTCAATATTTCCATGCCCAGAGCAAGTGGGGTGGGGACAAGACCGTCGGTTTCTAAACTGAGTGGCTGATAGGTACTATGGACAGTCAGCCGCTTGGGGTCCTGACTTGATGACGGACTATGAGGTCGCTATCGACTGGGTCGCCAGCCGGTTGGGAGAGCGTTATGACCCTGTTTATAGTCACAGACACGCGGGATGTGGGACCGTGAGTGACTGGACAACAGTGGCATGAATGCACCTGGCTCAATGTACAGTCAGGCCACAGTAACCTTACTAACCGATACAGGGTTAGTAGGCGAGTTGTGCTTCTGTGATCAGCAGGTTTGAAAAGAACCACTGGGAAGCAGAAGGATAAGGGGTGTCAATTCAGAGGAATCTGGATTGTCTCTCCTAAGGTTGGAAAGGGACCCAGCCTTAAACTGCACCTGAAGGTAAAATAAGGGGACTGCTTCCGTTCATGAGAGGAGACCTTACCGCCGGAAGTGGAGACCTGCATCTCTGTTGGGGGAGAGGGGCCGACGTCGGACAAGGCAGTCCTGAGAAAGGAGCTGGTTGTTGCGTCGCCGACTGCCTAAACCTTACGGGGAGAGGTGCATCTAAGTAGGGGAAGGAGTGCATCCGAACGGGAGGAGGGTACTCTTAACTGGAAGGAGGTTAAAAGGGTCAAAGCGAAGAACGGTAGTCAGCCTTTGTTGGTCCGTTAGGGGTCCAGTGAATGAAGTAAGGTTTCTGGTTTAGATTAGGCATTTAAACTTTTATTATATAATTGTGGTTTCTCGTTTAGTTAGACGTTCACATTTTCTTGGTTATATGATTTGGGTGGGACTAGGGATAGCCCCAAATGGGGGAATGTTGGGGAAAATGTGGATACGGGGGTGGAGGTAGGAAAGGGGTTAGTCTTGACTAGTTTAATATAGGTCAACTAGCAGGGCTCAAAGACACTAGGGCGACAGTCTGGCTGATGTTCTTAAAACAGCCTCAAGATAGGCAGATGGACATTTTAGTACATCATATCGTGTGCTCTAATCTTGTGTCTTTTCTCTCTTACACACATACACAGCACACACACACAGACACAGCACACACACACAGACACACAGACACACACAGTCACACAGACACACAGACACACACATACACAGCACACACACACAGACACAGCACACACACACAGACACACAGACACACACACACACACACACAGCACAGACATACACACCGACACACACACACACACACACATTCCCTGTGACACAATACACACACGTCTGTACACAGACGCACACACACACAGACACACACACACATACACACACACACACACACACACACACACACACACACACACACACACACACATCTCACTCTCTCTTCAATGTTCTTAATGTTTTACATCATATCGTGTGTGTACATCATATCTTGTTTATCTCTCTTCGATGTTCTTAATGTTTTTATCTAAATCTATGTTCTTCTTAAAGTCTTTATCTCTCTTCATGTTCTTAATGTTTTTATCTCTCTCCGATGTTAAATCTACGTATCATCTTAATGTACGTCATGTCAGATCTGACATGATATGATACGTCATCATATCTGTCATGGGGGGGCAGGACTGAGAGGGGATTTAGGGGACAAGCAGAGGGATTGGGAGTTAGAGTGTTTTTTTGTTCAAGCTGTGGTGATCCTCTGCTCGATCCATAGCTTTTGCTGTTAAGAACTTCTTTTCCTAAATAAATTACCTACTTGTTACAATTGGAAATATCGTCTCCTGCTGTGTTAAACAACCATCAGCCACAACACTGTCTTTCAGCAGTTTCAGCCTCCTGCTTGACCTTTCTTTCAGCAGTTTAAGCCTATTATGCAGCATGGCGCATCCTAGAGGAGCGATATGGCAATCCATCAGCCTTCAGAGATAAGCTTGAGTCGTGGCCCAAGATAAGCTCCAAAGGCAGTGTGGAACTTCAAGAACTCACCGACTTCCTGCGCAGCTGTGAGGCTGCCATGTCTCAGATCAGAGCTCTTGAAATACTTAATGATTGCAACGAGAACCAGAAACTACTCTCTAAACTTCCAGACTGGTTGACTTCAAGATGGAATAGGGAAGTCGTAGCCACAGAAGATGAAACTCACATGTTCCTGAGCTTCAGCCAGTTTGTCAAGTTCCTCACACGTGAAGCCAGAATCGTTTGCAGCCCAATAACATCGCTTCATGCTCTGAACCCAAGTGAAAGTATTCTGGACAAGGGCTCAAGGAGCAGAGGTACTGGAGCAAGGGTCTTATCAACCAGTTCAGATGAGAAAGCCATCGCCACAAGCTATGTCTTCTGTGAGAAGGCAGGACACAGTCTACAAAAGTGTCGCAAGGTTATGCAGAAGACAATCTTAGAACGAATCAAGTTTGTTCAAGAAAATAAGTTGTGCTTTGGCTGTCTGAAGTCTGGCCATCGCTCCAAGGACTGTAGAGATAGAAACACCTGCGAGACCTGTGATAGAAGACATCCAACTTGCCTCCATGATGATCGCACCAAGGAAGAAAGGATGGCAACAAGGCCTGATGGAGCAAGGAACAGTGATAAGTACAAAGAAAGAAAGAATAATCAGCCACAAGACCAGGCGACAGCATTTACATTTACATTTACATTTAGTCATGTAGCTGACGCTTTTATCCAAAGCGACTTACAAGTTCTGTACGACAAGCCATCAGGAAGGGCACAACTCTATCAGCTGAGTAACAATGTTCGTCAAAGTGTTGAGTGCTACAGTGTAGGTTAGTTTATTAGGACAAGTGCATGACAGTATGGTTAGTTAGGGTTAGATAATTTTTTATTTTTATTTTTATTTTTTTATTCAGATAATGGTTGAAGAAGTGCGTCTTTAGTCGACGGCGAAAGATTGGACGTGTTTCGGCTGTCCTAACTGGGGTGGGTAGTTCATTCCACCATTGTGGGGCAAGGACTGAGAATAGGCGACTTCTCTTTGATGACCCTCCCGGAGCTTGGATAGGAGTAGGTCTGAGGCGGCCAGAAGAAGCAGAGCGTAGGGGTCTTGAGGGTGTGTAGTTAGAGACCATTGACCGGAGGTAGGCGGGAGCAGTTCCCTTTGCCGCACGGTATGCTAGGTCGAGGGCCTTGAAGCGGATTCGTGCAGCAATGGGGAGCCAGTGCAGGTCCCTAAGAAGTGGGGTGACATGGGCCGACTTCGGTAGGTTTGAGATCAGGCGGGCCGCTGCGTTCTGAATGAGTTGATGAGGCTTAGTAGCAGTGGCCGGGAGGCCAGCGAGCAGTGCGTTGCAGTAGTCGAGGCGGGAGATGACTGTTGATTGGACGAGGAGTTTGGTGGATTCTTTTGTCAGGAAGGGGCGGATCCTTCTGACGTTGCTCAGGAGGAATCGGCAGGTTCTGGTTGTCGCTGCGATGTGAGCAGAGAAGTTCAACTGGTCGTCGAGGACAACACCAAGGTTCTTGGCGGTCGGGGACGCGGTCACAGCTGCATTCTCGACTGTGATGGAAAGGTCGTCAGGGGGGAGGATTTGGCCGGCAGGTGGAGCAATTCTGTTTTGCTTAGGTTCAGTTTGAGGTGGTTGGTCGTCATCCAGGCGGAGATGTCGGACAGACAGGCCGAGATCCGCTCAGAGACGTGGATATCCTGATGCAGTGTAAGTCTCTGTGAATGAGCTGTCCTTCCACAACAGAATGTAGTACAGAGAGTCATTTAGAGTCATCCAGAATGGTGGGGACACTCATACATCCACCATAATTCCAGTGTGGGTGTCATCTACAGGTGAGCCAAGTCGTGAAGTTCTGGTGTACGCACTCCTCGATACACAAAGTGACACAACCTTTATCCTCGAAGAGACAGCAAAGGCTCTCAACACAAAGGGTGAACCAGTTCAGCTAAAAATATCAACACTGGCTTCAAGAAACACAGTCTGTTGGAAACTGACCGGTCTACAAGTTAGAGGATTCTATTCAGACAAGATAATCACTCTGCCAGTGACTTACTCAAGAGAGGTTATCCCGGCAAACAGAGACCATATTCCCACACCAGAGACAGCGAAGGCATGGCCTCATTTTGAACACATGGCAGATGAGATTGAGCCTCAGCAAAGCTGTGATGTCGGCCTGTTAATTGGCTACAACTGTGCTCAAGCCCTCGTGCCAAGACAAGTGGTGCCTGGTGAGGAACACCAGCCGTTTGCTCAGAGAACAGACTTGGGCTGGAGTGTGGTGGGATATGGTAACCCGTCTCTCAACTATGGAGATACAATCGGAATCAGTCACCACGTCATTGTGAAGCAAGTGATGCCAGGGCTACCGTCCTCTTCAGACCTCACCAGTGAAGTCGGTAGAACACAGATCAAAGAAGTGGGCTACCTGCAGATGTCCTACAGATGCTGGAGTCCGACTTTGCTGAAAGAGCGTTAGAGGCCAGCCCCATATCTTTTTTTTATCTACTATTTTCTCCCATTTTCTATTTTTCTCCCATCCCAATTTTCGTATCGTCCAATTCTACCCTCCCCTGTCTCGAACGTTGTTAGGCCATGCCTCCCACAAGCCGGCTGCAATGTGGACTAAGCCTTACATCACGTGTCCCCTCCGGTACTCGAGGAAGCAGCAGTCGCATCTTTTCACCTGCACAGCGCAATCTCTCAGCGTCGGGGGTCTGCGTTTGGAGGGTACGCCGCCCCCGTCGCTTCTTGATTCTGCTGCGCAGGCACACCAACCGACCTGTAGGAGTCGCTGTCCACAACGTCCGATCCTCACCCATCAGCTTCCCACCCCCTAATACTGCCAATTGTATTAGTATGAACGACCAGCCAAGCTGATAGCAATGTGGAGAGCTGGGCTCGAACCCAGCGTATCCTGCATTGGTGGTGAGCGCCTTGCCCACTGCACCAACTAGCCGCCCAGCCAGCCCCATATCTCAAGAGGATCTAAGGTTCCTGTCGGAAATGGAGAAGGGCATCAAGTTAAAGAGCAACGGTCATTATGAAATGCCGCTGCCATTCAAGAAGGAAAAGCCTAACTTACCTGATAACAAGATCTGTGCTACCCATCGTCTCAATAGCCTAGAAAGGAAGATGAGAAGAAATGATCAGTACTACAAAGACTACAAGACCTTCATGGATGCGACCATAACCCGCGGAGATGCAGAAAGGGTCCCAGAGGAAGACATCTACAAGGCTCCAGCTTGGTATATCCCACATCATGGGGTGTATCATCCACAAAAGCCTGGGAAGATACGTGTTGTCTTCGATTGCTCCGCCAAGTACCAAGGAATATCCTTGAATGACTATCTCCTGACGGGTCCAGAGTTGACAAACACCTTAGTGGGAGTTCTGTATCGCTTCCGAAGAGGTCCTGTGGCAATCATGTGTGACATAGAACGCATGTTCCACCAGTTCCATGTCAAGGCAGAAGACCAAGATTACCTATGATTCCTTTGGTGGGACGATGGAAATCTTGAAGACCAACCTTCCATCTATCGGATGAAAGTCCACTTGTTTGGTGCAGCTTCGTCACCTGGCTGTGCAATCTATGGACTGAAGCACATCGCTGCCGAAGGACGAGGACACTTTAGTGAAGACACCATAAGGTTTATCCAAAGGAATTTCTACGTTGTTGACGGTTTGGCAAGTGTAGCATCTGAAGACCAAGCAATCCAGCTGGTGAAAGAAGCAAGAGAGCTTTGCAGCACAGGCAAACTCCGGCTGCATGAGTTCATCTCGAACAGCAAGGAAGTCCTAGCCACAATCCCAAAAGAAGAGTGTGCTGAAGCTCCCAGCGACAAAGACATGGTACTAGGTGAACTGCACATGGAGAGAGTACTCGGTGTGCAGTGGTGCGTGTCTTCTGATGAGTTCCAGTTCAGAGTGATCATCAAAAAGAATCCACTTACCCGAAGAAGAGTCTTGTCCACGGTCGCTTCAGTATACGATCCTCTGGGATTTGTGGCGCCCTTCATCCTGGTAGGAAAGCAGATCCTGCAACAGATGTGTCGTCATAAGCTCAGTTGGGATGACACCTTACCTACGAACTTCACCATTTCTCTGATGCCAGTATGTCAGGCTATGGAGAGTGCTTGTACCTCAGAGCAGTGAGTACGTCAAGTGAAGTCCATTGTGCCTTAGTAATGGGAAAGTCAAGAGTTGCCTCTACTAAGGTCACAACCATACCAAGGCTCGAGCTGTCAGCAGCAGTGGTAGCTGTCCGCACCAGTGACATGCTCAAGAAAGAACTGGAAGTAGAGTGCCTACAAGAAGTCTTCTGGACTGATTCAAGGGTTGTCCTTGGGTACAACAATAATGAAGCCAGAAGATTTCATGTGTTTGTAGCAAATCGTGTGGAACGCATCAAGCAAAGCACAGTCTACACAATGGAGGTATGTGGCTTCGGAAGAGAATCCAGCCGACCATGCCTCAAGAGGTCTCACAGCAGAGCAACTGATATCATCTAACTGGTTCACCGGCCCAGACTTTCTTTGGCAGAAAGAGTTACCAAGTGGAGAAGTCAAGGTGGGAGAGATCGCAAGTGACGACCCTGAACTTAAGAAGGCCCAGGTTCTCAACACCCAGGCGAAAGAAGTCTGGTCGCTGCTAGATCGCTTACACACGTTTTCAGACTGGTCCAGAATGGTGAAAACTATCGCCAGACTCCAGCGCCATGTGAAATAAATGAAAGGTCTCAAACCAAAGTCCTGTGAAGCAACCAGTTTAGAGGAAAGGAGAGAAGCGGAGCTGACCATAATCAAGATGGTTCAAGAAGCAACCTTCTCACAAGACATACAGTTACTCCAGAGTCACAAGGAGACACCAGTCAAGGGCAGAGCCACTAAGTTGCACCGGTTAAGTCCATTCCTGGATGACCAAGGTGTCCTCAGAGTTGGAAGTCGCTTAACTCATGCCGCCTTACATCCACAGGTGAAGCATCCAGTCGTCCTTCCAAAGGACAGTCATGTGTCGGGGTTACTCGTCAAGCACTATCATGAGAGAGTGCACCATCAGGGACGAGGGATGACCATGAATGAGCTCCGATCCAATGGCATATGGATACTAGGCTGCAGCAAGGCCGTATCATCCCATATCTACAAGTGCACTATGTGCAGGAAGTTCAGAAGATGCACTGAACAGCAAATAATGGCAGACCTCCCAGAGGACCGAATGGAAACAGCTCCTCCATTCACCTACTGCGGGGTGGACTGCTTTGGACCATTCTACGTAAAGGAAGGAAGGAAAAAGCGAAAGCGTTACGGATTGTTACTTATCTGCATGTGTTCCAGAGCTGTTCACATTGAAATGCTCGACGACTTGACCACGGATGCCTTCATTAACGCTCTGCGTTCTTTCATCGCCATTCGTGGACAGGTACGCCAGATAAGAAGCGATCAAGGGACAAACTTCATCGGAGCACGAGGAGAGTTCGCTAAAGCACTGAAAGAGATGGATCAGGAAGAGTTCAAGGAACTTGGATGTGAGTTCATCATGAACACCCCTGCTGCAAGTAATATGGGTGGTGTCTGGGAAAGACAAATATGCACCATCAGAAGTGTCTTGACGTCCATTCTAGCACAGTCAGCCACACAACTTGACTGCTCTTCTCTACGAACGTTCCTATATGAAGTCATGGCGGTTGTAAACAGCAGACCTCTGACCACTGATTGTCTCAATGATTCATCTAGTCCAGAGCCCCTGACACCAAACCACATCCTGACCATGAAGTCTACAATCCTCACTCCACCTCCTGGAAAGTTCGTCAAGGAAGATCTGTACCTCCGCAAAAGATGGCGTCGAGTCCAACTCTTATCCAACCACTTCTGGACAAGATGGAAGAAGGAGTACCTCCTGAATCTCCAACAGAGACAGAAGTGGACCAAAGATTGTAGGAACGCAAAGGTTGATGACATTGTACTCCTACAGAATGATGCCACACCACGTAACCAGTGGAGGATGGCGAAGGTTATCGAAGTGCAATACTTAAGTTGCTTATCAGCGACTCAATCCTTGATAAGAAAGGAAAGCGCATCTCCACACCCGTCCACCTGGAGAGGCCCATCCATAAGACAGTGATGCTGGTGGAAGCAGAATGAAGTTTCTTTCTCTCTCTATCTGCCCCTATCTTTCTCTATCTTTCTCTCTCTCCCACCAGGCGCAGTCTTAGGTGATCTTTCCTGTGGAGGCCAAGGCCCGTAGTTATTGTATTTAGTCTTTGTTTACTTTCTATGCAGTATGTTGTCTCTAAGTTATTGTAAGAATCATATACAATTGATATGTTTGGTGGGAGTGAGTGCCTCTGTGTTCAGTTTAAGTTTGGTTCCTACCAGACCGGACTATTGGTAGGAACATTCTAGAACATTAGTTCCGCCAGAACATTCTGGCACTGTGTGATGATGTCATAGTTGAACATGCTTGAACATGCTAGAACATGCTAGACTATTAGCTCTGCCACAACCCTCTGGAAGGTTTGTGATGATGTCATAGCTGAACATTCTAGAACCTTGCACATCCGTATATAAGTGGCCGTTCTGACTTTCTTTCGTGTAAGGAGTTCATAGCATCAAGAAAGAAGCTGCTAAAGTCCATAATTTCCGCCAATAAGGTACGTTTGGTAACTAAGGTAACTAAGCTAAATAGCTAACTAGCCCCCACGTTGCTAAAGCTAACAAGTCCTGTGGTGCGCGCGGCTCCAGTGTCTTCCTGAACATTGTGACGCTAGAAGAAACACGAGCCCAAGAAGGGAACTAATTAAATAGTGACAATAGTTCCTAGTCTCGCTAGTTGTCATTACCCCCCTCTCTTCTTCTGAGAGAGCAGCATGAACCCCAGAGCGCCCAGCTACCCCAAGCTGGCCTCGCTGTACGTGGGACGTGACGGAGGCCATGCTGTACGAGAAGTTCAGCACCGTGGGGCCCATCATGTCCATCCGGGTGTGCCGCGACATGATCACCCGCCGCTCGCTGGGCTACGCCTACGTCAACTTCCAGCTGCCGGCCGACGCCGAGCGCGCCCTGGACACCATGAACTTCGACGTGATCAAGGGCAGACCCCTGCGCATCATGTGGTCAGAAGAAGAAGAACAAGAACAAGACGAACAAGAAGAAGAAGATATAGAAGCATGGACCGATGAGGTCTGGTTTTAATGTAACCATGATTGTATGTGCGCAGTTGCACTGTTCGGGCACACACAACCGGGGTTTTGCTACACTGCAACCGTGGTCTTTGAAAACCGGAGTCCAGCGTGAAGTTTTGCGCACATCCCGGTTGCAGTGGGTGCGTGTGGGCATAGCAACCGAGTTTATTCCCAGTGTTTACAGCAGAGCTGTCGCAATTATTTCCCATGTTCACGGCAGACTGTCGCAAACAATAGCAAGTTAGCAACCGAGCGAGTTATTGTTATAAGGAACCCAGTCCAGACTGCATCCCCTTAACAATTGTTTGTATTGAGCCGTATTGTATTGTACCCATTCTGCAATGTGTTAAATAACGTTTGCATCCATTCATTCTAGCGTTAACATTACCACATTATTACGTCATGTATTACCATTAGCATGTAGCTAACAACACCGGAGATATTTTTGTGAGACTAAACTATCCGCTCTTGGTGGTAAATTGTGTTGCTGTTGGTTTTGTTTCATCAACAAATGAGAGGCAGAACACACAGTGAATGTATCCGTTTGTTTATTGCACTTTCTTTGCTGAAAAATATATGCTAACTTGGCTAAATGGCTAACGCAGGGTATTTAAAGGTATCTAAATGGTGGCTATGTTGTTTTTAAGCAGGAAGTGTAGTGAGTGTGCAACCTTTTCAGTTTGGTTGAAATGGCCTTCATGTCTGAACAACATCGCCGCCTACTGCTTTGGCATTGTACTACATGTATCGGTTGCTGGTTTTCCAGCCGCCGTGAGTATGCGGTTATACGCGGTTATTCACCTGTGTGAACAGAGTTTTTTTTTTTTCACAACTTCGGTGTCATTAATACCCGTGATCGTGTGGACATATACTAAGTTTGGTTCCTACCAGACCGGACTATTGGTAGGAACATTCTAGAACATTAGTACCACCAGAACATTCTGGCACGTGTATGATGATGTCATAGCTGAACATGCTAGAACATGCTAGAATATTAGCCCTGCCACAACCTTCTGGAAGGTTCGTGATGATGTTATAGCTGAACATTCTAGAACCTCGCACTCGAACCTCTTCGGAGTTAGTGGATATTTTCTATGTTTTAGCTAATTTTGATTTAAATTGTATAATTCCCATTTTAAAATGTTTTACCATGGTATGTTTGGTATCCTTTTTTTCAGCACAGCCTCACATATATGACCTGACAGTTAGTTTTCATATTGTATAATACTGTATATACTGTATACTGCATAATGTACAACACAAAATCGGATTGAGAAAATGTGTTATTTTTACTATGAACCAATGCAAACATATTCAATCAAGCATATACAACTGTGGAAATGCACCCTAGGTAGCATATTTACATAAACAAAAGAGAACAGAACATAATTCAATTTACAAATCATTATTTTCTCCATACACAGGTAATAAACACAGACGAAAATTTGATTCTCAATCACCAGCATGCTTTTTTTTTTACAAAAAGTCAGTAAAAGTAAGTTTTCTACAAATAAAAGTTAAAAAAATAAGTTTTACAGTAAAAAAGTACAAAATAAGTAAAGTGGGATATTCAATATACATATATACAGTACACATATGACTAGAGTGCAGTCTTATAGAGTGCAGGATGCCTGAGGTGTATCCAAAAGAAATATATACACTACACTCATGTGTACGTACGTGTGTGTGTGTGTGTGTGTGTGTGTGTGTGTGTGTGTGTGTGCCACACAGTAAAACAGTTTCTGTCTATGAACAGAGTTATAACTAAACAAAAGCACTAATAATAATAATAATAATAATAATAATAATAATAATAATAATAATAATAATAATAATAATAATAATAATAATAATAATAATAATAATAATAATAATAATAATAATTAGTAATAATAATAATAATAATAATAATAATAAGTCTCTCACCTGTCTTGGTTAGCCCTCCTTCCATGTCTCGCCTGCACTGAACTGGTTGAAGGCAGGTCATCTGCTCCTTGCTCCTCACTGTAGAAAATAAAAAGCACATTATTTTCAACATTCAACAAGGAATATCTTATCTTATACAGCACACAGCACAGCACATATACACATATTTACAATCCAAAGAGTGTTCTTTGCAAACCCAACAAGTACAGTAAGAGTGTGACTGACTAAACATAAGCAATAAATCTCCAAAATAAGTGCCTTTACCTTGTGTTGTTGTCATCTACAAAAGATGAAGATTCTTCTACTTCTACTACTACTACTACTACTACTACTACTACTACTACTACTACTACTACTACTACTACTACTACTACTGTTATAACTAAGTCGAACTACTAAAGCTAAAGTTTTACTGGCTGGAAAAACGTGTGTTCTGCAGAAATGATCTTGTAAACAACGGATCGCTCACTTACATTCTTCTTCTACTGTTCTTTTCTGGCAGTCAACTTCCGCCTCCTTCAGCACTTCCTATCACTTTTTTCGGCTTGATTCTAGCACAACAAATGGCCAAGATATTGATAAAAATGCAACGCCTGTCAAATTAAATCTGGCACATTTTACGCATGCGTAAAGGTTTATTTAGCATCGAATTGAAGCATCGAATTGAAATGATCCTGGTTCAGTTATTTATTGTTTTATCAACACCAAATAAAAAGTAGCGTGTAGTTTCAAGGTCACGTCATAATGCTACGTCGAAAAAAACCCGGAAATAGACTACATTTCCCAGGCAGATCGCGTCAAACAACGACGTCATTCTATCGCGCCGGCGATATCAGAGTCGTCTAAGAGATATAAGTGGCCGTTCCGCCCACTGACTTTATTTCGTGTAAGGAGTTCATAGCATCAAGAAAGAAGATCCTGAAAGAAGATGCTAAAGTCCATAATTTCCTCTTTTATTGCATGCAGCCAATAAGGTATGTTTGGTGGCGTAAATGTTGCTATGTGTAGGCCCATGCCATGTAGCTAAGGTGCTAACTAGAGGCTTGCTAAGCATCAATGATTGAAGGATTTAATGTGCTTGTAGGTTAAGTTCATTTGGTTAACAACATTGCAAAGACATGTGACACTAAGACACATGTAGAGATAATATGGATGTATGTTATTGTTTGAGCTGTGATTTATTGTTTCATGTATGTGTTTCACAGTTCTCACGGTTCGGATTGATATAAATCCAATCAGTAATATCAAGAACGTGTTGCTGTCATCATTGCAAGTAGAGGGAGTTACATCAACTGTGTTTACTTTACACTTTTGACTGGTGTGGAATCAGCTGCTTAGTGGTCACATGTTAGGGCATTAATAACTGTGTTACCATGTTACTAAACGTTACCAATTAAAAACAAAATAATGTGCTGCTTCTGTTTACCTCAGCTAACAGGTAAATTCCGGCCCCCCCCAAAATAATTCTCCATCCATTACGTTACCATTGACTATTCTAAATTGTTCGTTGTCTTGTCAATGAAACATAACATGAAATGGTAGCCAAAGTAACAAAAAGAGGTTTAATTATATTTACCATTGGTGAAGGTGAAGGAATAACATAAAAAAGTATAACAAACAAAGGACAGGACTGCACAGACAGGATCAGCCTCACACATAGGGGAGAACAGAGCACATATATGCACAAAGGGATGACGAGACTAGAAACACCTGGGCTGATTACAAATGGGTACACCTGGGAGGGAAACGACAAAAGAAGACCAGGACAGGGGACTACAATCAGACATTACACATCACACTGGGGAACACCTGATCAGGGTACAAACACATCCACACGTAACACTCAGCCTCACCCACCACCTATGAGGTCAACCCCCTTTTGGTGAGGCCACAGGCTTTGCTGTGGTCTCTACATCTTCTTCCCTGATGCTCTCCAGATCTCTCCTTATTGGTCATGTCTTCATTCAAGCGATCGCTGCTTGTCCGAGGAGGAGTTGCGATTGGAGGATCAAGAAAAAAAGAGATCGGCTTGAGATCAATTGTTCATGTACATTTATATGATTGGTTTCCACACCACACACATAGAGCCGGGTCCTTTTTAGGACAAAGTTATAAGTTTCTTGAATGGCTTATGTGGACCCTGGCTGAGAAAGTCGGAGAAGCCTTGAACCAAACAATCTACATAATGACCAGCTATGACGGCAGAGGTTCCAATCGCAGTGTATCCTGTGTCACAGTCTTTCTTCCACTGCATTCTGAATCCTGTGAAAAGCACTATTGATTTCTTTTTTTTTCATGATCACATTGTTATTTAAATTTTTCCATTTTCACATGTAACAAAGCACTATTGATTTCTACAGTGGGTTACGCTTATGCTAACAAATACCTATGTGTTGCTGACGTCAATCATGCCAGCAAGGACAATGCCTCTTCTCCCATGAGGCTGACACCTGTCCTCGACCCAGAGTTAGAACCCTAAGTGCCTGATTCATGTTCACGAGGAGTGGATTGAACAGACTTCTCCAACTCCGTTATGTATGCAAAGCACACAGCTCTGGTGTCTCTGCACTTTTACATTTTGAGTTCTCCTTATGAATCTTTTATGTTTTCACGGAACTCAGGCAACACACCATGAGCTGCACAAATATGTGTATTTGTGTTCATATGTATATGCTTGTACATGTTTGTAAGTGTGTGTGTGTGTGTGTGTGTGTGTGTGTGTGTGTGTGTGTGTGTGTGTGTGTGTGTGTGTGTGTGTGTGTGTGTGTGTGTGTGTGTGTGTGTGTGTGTGTGTGTGTGTGTGTGTGTGTGTGTGTGTCGGTGTGTGGGTGTGGGTGTGGGTGTGTGTGGGTGTGTGTGGGTGTGTGTGGGTGGCGGATTTAGGATTGTAGGAGATCCGGGGCTTAGCCCAGATAGGTGCCCGTGTTAGCGGGCACGGATTTCTTTTACTTTGACACCACAACCTTTAACTTACACCACCACCTTAAAGCAGACAAAAGGCACTAGAGAACACTTAAATTCATGATTCATGAAATTAATGAAGCAAACTATAATCATTTATAATAATAATAATAATAATAATACACTGTTTGTATAGCACCTTTCATACAAGAATTGCAGCTCAAAGTGCTTCACAGCAGTACAAAAAGACAGGCATAAAATGAGCACAACATTGGCAGATCAAGAGCAATGCATAAAGTGCAGACATAAAGCATAAAATAGATAGCAGTAAAATAGACAAAGTCAAGGTAAGACATAGAACATTAAATCACATCGTTTTTCATATTAGGATCTAAGATCTAGGGTTAACTCGCCGAACGTTGAGCGCCAGGACCCCCGAAAACCAGAGTATAGTCGGGTTTTCATCGTTGTTTCTTTTATTCGATATTTCCATTCATAAAGACATGCCGGCAGCCTGTGTTATCACTGGGGATGGGTCTGAGATCTCAAAAGCTATGTTTCTAAGGTGGAAGAATTATGTTTTTGTCAACTTGTTGATTGTGATTTAAAGCTTAGGTCTGAGTCTACCATAACACCAAGACTTAACTCACTCAAATACAGTTAGCAGCTGGATAGACTACAGATGGAAATTAGCTTCTGCTAAATCTGGTGCAAACATATTTTCATGTAACAATGATTAATTGTCAATTTTTCTTTTTATAATATATATATATTTTTTTTCTTTCTTTTTTAAATAGATTCGGGGCTTGAGCCCAAGTAGCCACCCCCTAGCCCCGCCCTGTGTGTGTGTGTGTGTGTGTGTGTGTGTGTGTGTGTGTGTGTGTGTGTGTGTGTGTGTGTGTGTGTGTGTGTGTGTGTGTGTGTGTGTGTGTGTGTGTGTGTGTGTGTGTGTGTGTGTGTGTGTGTGTGTGTGTGTGTGTGTGTGTGTGTGTGTGTGTGTGTGTGTGTGTGTGTGTCTTCTATTCATTGGGCTTGGGTGTGTGTGTTTGTCTGTATACCCTATTATTCCACAGTCTGAATAGAACCAGCATTGCAGCGTGCCACAGGAGGTGTGGGCGGTGACTTACACTTTGAATATAAAAGAAGATAACAATGTTTGTATAATTATATTGTTTGTATAAACCCGGTACGACACTTTGTATCGCACACACGTCGGCCACAGCACACCCGCGCTTGTACACAATATACAATACACATCCGTAGGTTTACATATACGTTACGTATAAACAACTGTTACTAGTTTCCTTTTTGCATTCAATTGCACACAGCGAGGTATAAACACACACACAGGCCACCTCCTCAACGCACAACACACACACGCATGCCCCCCCCCCCCTGGCATCGTACTCACAGGCGGTGGATCTGTTCCCTGTGTTGGTGCCAGATGGGGCGATACGTAAATGGGATCAGGAGGCCAGCAGGCAGGGAGGGAGCTGGAACTCAGACAAACAGAGAGAGGAGGAGGAGGAACACACCGAATGACCTGCTGACGTGATGGTTTGACTTCCACACCGGTAATATTCACCAGAGATGTTCTCTGTTGACAGGGAGATGAATAACACACACACACACGCCGCCGTGTACTGTCTTTAGCGGCGCAGGGAATTAAAGCACACACACACACACACACACACACACAAACACACACACTCACACACACACACACACACACACACGAACACACACACAGACACAGACACAGACACACACACACACACACACACACACACACACACACACACACACACAGACACACACACACAGACACTTGTTTTGTACAATACAATTACTGATGCTATTTTACTGGTTTGTTTTATTGAATTATCTGAATGATTTTGGTCACAATGCACCCAATTCATCCTTGCTGATAGTTATCTTGATCACATGTTTCACACAGTAGGCTACAGGCTCTTAAGTGTGACAGGTATTTTCTTTTGTCTTTCCCAGTATCAAGGTTGTAGATCTGAGGACTGCAGTGGCCTGTGAATGTATATATTCACCCGTGTTGTAATCAAGGGAAGGAGTTGAGGAAGACGAGGTGAAAGGGTTCAAAGGAAAGGGAGTCAGGGGAGGTGGATGACAGGAATTAAACAGGTGACCAGAGAATGGGGCGAAGCAACAGATAATTACATTTTATTCAACTTGATAAAGAAAATGTATTGAATTTTTTTTTGTATATTTTTTTTGTCCTCTTTTTCTCCGCCTGATTTTCAATATTTTTTTTGTATCCCAATTTAGTCGTTATGCCAATTCCCCCCCCCCTACCTGGTTGTTGTGCGCATGTTCCTCCTACTGGTCGGTACAAGGGAACCCCGAAGTCCACCACATGCTTCCTCCGACACATGTGAAGACAGCCAGTGGCTCTTTTTTCACCTGGCAGCGAGGACTCTCATTGGTGAAGTGTAACGCGTGGGAGGTCACGCTGCCTTCACCATTTCCTGCCTTTCGCTGAGCAGGCGCTGTCCACAACGCCAGATTACCACCCACGACTTCCCTCCCCCTAACTCAGCCAAACGAGTTAGTATGACGACTGGCCCAAGCCGCAGGGCAATGCTGACTCCGGGAGTCGAGACCGCAGCCTCTTGCATTGGTGACAAGCGCAATCTCCGCTACGCCACCCGACCGCCTAATGTATTGAATTTTTCCCTTACTCCTCTCTCTCTCTCTCTCTCTCTCTCTCTCTCTCTCTCTCTCTCTCTCTCTCTCTCTCTCTCTCTCTCTCTCTCTCTCTCTCTCTCTCTCTCTCTCTCTCTCTCTCTCTATCTGTTGCACACCTGCTTTGATCCATGTAGGCTATGCCCTTCTCTCTCTCTCTCTTTCCCTCTGCCTCTCTCATCTCTATTTTGTGCTATATCATACCTCTTCCACCCCTTCCTCATCCCTCTCTCCTTCCCTCTGGCTTTCCCTCATCACCCTGTCTCTCCCTCCCTCATCCCTCTCTCCTCTATCCTTCCCCCTCCCTCCGCCTCTCCCTCATTGCCCTGTCTCTCCCTCCCTCATCCCTCTCTCCTCTATCCCTCCCTCTCCCTCATCGCCCTGTCTCTCCCTCCCTCATCCCTCTCTCTATCCCTCCCCCTCCCTCCCTCCACCTCTCCCTCATTGCTCTGTCTCTCCCTCTCTCCTTTCCTACCCTTCTCTACCTCCTCCTCCCCTCCTCCTTGCTCCAACCTCCCCATCATCCCTCCCTCATCCCTCCCTCCCTCCCTCCCTCCCTCCCTCCCTCCCTCCCTCCCTCCCTCCCTCCTTGTCCACGCGGGGCCTCTCGGTGGCCTGGCTAAGCCACAGGGACCCGCTGACAAATCAATACATCAGTATAATTGATTCTGTCTGGACTCAAAGTGTTTAATGTGAGCCCCTTCCTCCCCCGACCCCCCTGTTCCATGCGGGCGTTGGTGCAGTCCGGCTTAATGGTTAATGGAGCGGGAAAGGGGAGAGTAGAGGGTTAATCAGAGCCTGTCCCTCGGTGAGAGATAGGTCCAGTTAATTAGCACAGGGTGTTAATGTGTGGCCAGGGAAGACGAGCAGCATCTGTCAGATACCACTGTACGTGTGTGTGTGTGTGTGTGTGTGTGTGTGTGTGTGTGTGTGTGTGTGTGTGTGTGTGTGTGTGTGCACACGCATGTGCATTTACATCTGTGTGTGTGTGTGTCTTCATTTGAGCCAGTGCAGTGTGTGTTTATGTGCATTTCAAGTAGGCTACACTTGGCCCGCAGTGTGCCTGCAACTACATGCTTCTGGTAACCTGTTGGTCAGAGTTTGATCAATTACAGCCAGTACCATCTCTGACACACACCTGCAGTGGATACACAGCAGCACAGACAGAGAGAAGGCATAGTAATGAGAGAGAGGAGGGGAGAGGGGAGGAGAGGAGAAGAGAGGGGAAGAGAGGAGAGGAGAGGAGGAGAGGAGAGGAGAGGAGAGGAGAGGAGAGGAGAGGAGAGGAGAGGAGAGGAGAGGAGAGGAGAGGAGAATGGGTGGGTCAAGGTAAGAAGGCGAGAGATGGAGAGATTGAGTTAGGGGGGAGGAGGGGATGTGAAGATCAAAGAAAACAAGAAACAGGATCGAGAGACAAATTTGTTTTTCTGTTGGAGGAGTGCAGATGAGGAAGGAGAGAGGGGGTGGGTATAGAGAGAGAGATAGAGAGAGAGGGGGGGTGGGTATAGGGAATAGAGAGAGCGAGGGGTGGAGGAGTTTGTGTGCCTGCGAGTGGAGTGAGGGGTGCGGCTGTGTGGAGTCGGGTTCTTCATTATCAGCAGCATGGAAGACTGACTAATAACACGGGAATATCAGTGCATCATTTGCTCATATCCTCTCCTCTCTTCACACTTGCTTTCATCTCTCCCCCTCTCTCATTCAGCCCCGTTCTTCTCTTCTGCCCGTTAATGAGAAGCACCTGTTGGAGCTACTCATTAGGAATCCCTCGTTCAGGCGCTATTAGACTCCTGTCATTCTCCTGTGTGAGTGTGTGTGCACATGTGCAAAACCGATAGAAGAACAGAAGTTTGAAAAGTCCATACAAGTTATCCAATTACTACCCACGTGTGCCAGTCTTGACAAGAGCACATTCTTATTTTAGGATTTCAGTTAGAGTCAGGCTTAGAAGTGGGGTTAGGTTCATTTTACGGCCTGCTGGTCCCAGGCACGCTAGCGGTAATGGTGTAACTTGTCAAAACATTGGCAGAGAGACTGTTTGATGGCAATGTTAGGTTAATTATTTTCACTCAAAGTCGCATTCTAACCAATCGGGCCGTTTCAAGTTGGGCCATTTCAACAACGTTGGGGTGAGTCTGACAAATAAGTGCTTATGTGGGGACCAACAAGGTTAAGGCTGTGATATGTAGCTAGCGTAGCATGGCGTTATTACATGGGGACAAGCTAGGTTAAGGCTGTAATATGAGTGACCATTGTGATTTCCAAAAAAGACGACACTCTGCCCCCAGCCTCAAGATACTTAAATGATACTCAAAGTTTACTGAAAGATGCCTTATAATTTTAATATATTTAAAGTATGTCTCCTCTGTATGGATAGAAAATTATTATTTAAAAAAAATTTATAAGAGAAATTGAGATCAATCAAGAGTTATTTTTTTCAATGGTCAACTGTTCTGGAATGTACTTGAAAGTACTGCATTTTACTTTTACCTCGAAAGTGCTTGAGTTTACAAAAGGTAATTTGCGCTATACTATATTATTCCTAAAATTGCTGCACTTTGTTAAAAATTGCATTGATCTGTTGGTCTGTGTAGTAGCTAATACAGGATTTTGCTGCTTAAACGTATGTATAATGTATATTCATTGATTCACTCGTATACCAAAATTAATTTGAATTGAAAATGTTTGCTTTTCGCATCAAATATTGATATGAGATTAAAAGTGATTAATTTCGATTAATTAAAGGGGACATGCATTGCTATTCCTTGCACTATTTGGGCAACTTTACACAATTCCTGTGAGTCAATGGAAGACATCTGTAAGGTTTTCTTTATTTTCTAATGAAGTACGCAAAAGCATAATTTTTCAGCCTCAGTATTTCAGGCTGTTATTGGATGGGCTCCGCCCATAAGCGCTTTGACAGTCACCCACACAGCGTGATACATACGAGAGAGAGCGAGAGAGAGAACGAGCAAGCGAGAGAGAGAGAGAGAGAGAGAGAGAGAGATAGAGGGAGAGAGGGAGAGAGAGGAGAGATGCGTCCCTGACACACACGCAGTCAAGTTTGTGTGTAAATGCTCCGACGAGGGAGAGAGATGGCACACACACATTTTTACACACACTTCTGGACGGTCCCGCCCAGTCCCTCTCTATCTCTCTCTCTCCCTCTCTCTCGCTCGCTCGTTCTCTGCCTCTGTCATCAACCATAGAGGGGGCGTTACTGCAAATCAGTACCTTATTCATGTCAGCAATACGTCAAATCAGAACAGCTTAGTTGAGTGAGGGAAGATCTCGTGAACTCGAGACTAGACTGATGAGTCAATATGATAATTAACGACACAGACCACATTGATATAATCCCCAATTGCTAGGACACAATGCTAAACACTGGAAAAGGCCATTCATAATGCATGGGACCTTTAACTATAAAGTCTAGAATAAATTCGATAAAAAAAAATTATCGAGTCCCACCAATAGTTTTTCTGTGTCCATGTGAGCTTTGAAATCTCCGGCACCTTCATTTGACACAGAAACATATGGTCAAGCTTTGCACGCGTTGCACTCCGCCTCCCATTTGTCTTGACCGGGATGGTAAATTAGGAATGTTCTCTACAGTTCATCTGTAATGTATAGTACAATTTAGCTTTGGCTTTGTGAGCAGAATCAACGCTGCTCTGTGAGTAGAATCAACCTGCCGCCCTCTCTGTTTGCTGCCCACGAAGCAGTCTTCTCAAGGAATACGTCACATGCAACAGAGCTGTTTGTGTTTTCGTTCGGTCATGACATGCTTTATCGTCTTAGATAGGGATCTGGTAGGGATTGATGTGTGGAGACTACTTTTATTGTCTTTTATACCTATTCTTATGTCTGCAATTTATGCATCGTTTTTTATTCTGTCAATTGTGTGCTGATTTTATGCTATATGTTCATTTTATACTAATTGCTGTGGGGCACTCTGAACTGCGGTACATGTGTGGGAAAAAAGTACTATATAGATAGTTATAAATATTTATCATTGTTATATTGTAGAAATGTGTGCATTGAAATGTCTGTAAAGTCTCGACGACATTGAAAATGAGGGTGACCTCAATTGTCTTTTCAAGAATAAATAAAGGTTTGAATGAAGGTTAAGGCTGTGATATGTAGCTAGCGTAGCGTGGCATTATTACAAATACAAGGTTAAGGCTGTGATCACATTGGACTTATTTTCCTCTCGCTCTAGCATGAGACAGTGTACATAGAGAATGGGAAGTGCAGGGCGGCTAGGTGGTGTAGTGGGCAAGGCACTCGCCACCAGTGTGGAGACGCTAGGATTCGCGTGTTCGAATCCAGCTCTCCACATTGTTTTCAGTTTAGCTGGTCGTCCGCAGTAATACACATTGGCCGTATTACGGGGAGGGAAAACTGAAGGGTGGGGATCGAACGTTGTGAACAAGCGACTCCTACAAGTCGGTTGGTGCGCCTGCGCAGTAGAATCAGGAAGTGTCGGGGGCAGCGTGAGCCTCCCACGCGTTACTCCTCGACACTGAGAGATCGAGCTGCGCAGGTGAAAAGATGCGACTGCTGTTACCTCAAGTACCGGAGGGGACTTGTGCTATGTATGACTTAGTCCACATTGCAGCCGGCTTGTGGGAGGCAAGAAACAGCGTTCGTGACAGGGGAGGGTTGAATTGGACGATATGAAATTGGGATGGGAGAAAATATAGAAAAATGGGAGAAAAAGTGGATAAAAAAAAAAGAGAATGGGAAGTGCAGAGGGTGCACAGGGAGCAACGAGCGACACCACTGATCCGTTGCTACCGCAGCTCGTACAAACAAGGTTTGACGGTGAATGGCAGAATTCGCTTCTCCATTGGTTATATCGATTGGTTTGTTTTGCTCTCAATTTCTCTTCAGATACTTCAGATTTGTAATCCCTCCCCACGGTTGATTTGATTGGTCCATTGACAAGAAGGTGACATTGACGTCGATGTGCTCCCCAGCTAAAGTAGAAACCTTTTCAACAGAGATCGCCCGAAAAAGTGTCGCTTCAAATGCAGTGACATTTTATGCACACTGTCACAACAAAACCATTGAAAACCATAGAAAAAAGGTGCATGTACCATGCCCGCTCAAAAATGTGTCCAATGTGATCACAGCCTAAGGCTAGGGCGCCATTGAGAAAGCACAAAGCTACGTGTCTCACCATAGATGAGTCTTTCTTTTTCCTTATTCAGATCAGCACTGATGTACAGGGTGTGGCTTCATTTGCAGGAGGGTTTATTCAGCTGCTCCTCTGTCCCCCCGGTGGAATAACCGGAAATTGTGGTCATGGATGGGTCACTGTCTTTGTGTACTGATGTTGAGTTCATTCTGTCTGGTCTTGTGTACCTTGTTAATTAACTGTTGTCTTTATTTGTGACCTTAATTATATCAAAATACAAACTTTTACCATCTGCCATTCATTCAGGTTGCCCAGTGAATCTCCATTTTAATACTGGAATACAAACACAGAAGTTGTTATCTTGTGGCAACATGCCTGTTTTCCGGTGATAAACACAGACTGTGGTATGGTGCACAACATATGATAGAGAGGAGACAGGTAATTCCTCCCATGTTGAGGCTTGCATGCGTCAAGCTGGGTATGGACTCTGGGGAGAAGATTTAGTTAATTCTCACTCAGTCCTGTTTTGTAGTCAGCCACTCAGTTCTGGAACACCCTACCAACTGAAATAAGACACTGTGCTATACCACACCTTTACAAAAAAACTCAAGACCTGGTTATTAACCAATCAAACATGTAATCACTTTTAATCATTTTATTCTGTATTTTATTATTGCTTTTATTATTATGTTGGATTATGTTGTAAATACTGTGTTGCACTGTTAATGTTTCTTATATATTATATTGTCGGTCTCATAACATCTTGCCAAAAGGACTACAGTTGCGAATTAGCCAGCTGGCTAAAACTGACACATTTACAGAAATGTTTATTAATGTGTACTGTCCTTTAAAAAATTAAAAAAACTGAAACTGAAACTATCGTAAAGAGTAGGGGGTTCCCCGACGTTCCTGGCCGAATTCCCAATCAGGTCTCTCACATCAAGGCCACCTAATCATCCCTTCCCCTTAATTGGCTGATATCAATCCCTGTCTCCATAGCCATTCAGCCATTGTGTACTGATTGATTGATTATTGATTGATTGATTGATTGATTGATTGATTGAAAACGTTATTAACAGATTGCAGAATGGGTACAATACAGTACAGCTCAATACACACAATTGTTAAGGGGATGCAGACCAGAGAAAGACTTTCGTCTTGTTTACATCAGGGTCCCCCATTTTCAATTCATCAGGACATATATGACATACATGACATACAGATAGACAGTACTGCTACATCTATAAATTTATCACATACCAGATTTGCAAATACAGTACTGTTTGTGATACAAAAAGAGTCAAGAAAAGGGAGTATATACATTTGACGTAGAAACTGTACATTGGAGGAGGTTGGGTGGGGGGGGTTGGGTACATTGGGATATTGACAACCATACTGGGTAATTTACATTAGAGGTGGTTGGGGGGGGGGGGAGAAACACTGTACATTGGGGGGGGGGGGGGACCCACTGTACAAACAAGCACAATTGTACATTGGAATATTGACAACCATACTAGGTAAATTACTGTACATTGGAGGGGGTTGGGTTAGGACATTTACAGGGGCCAGTTTCGAATTGCAGTCTCCCGTAGGTGTCCCTTGAGAGTGGTTTTGAAAGTGGGTAGTGATTCACATTCCTTTACAGTTTTGGGTAGGGCGTTCCACATTGATGTGGCATAATTGCGAAACGTGTTTAGTCCCTTCTTTGAGCCGAATCTGGGTTTAACATGATTTGTGGAGCTCCCTCTGGTGTTGTGATCGTGGTATTCACTGACCTTTGGGAAGTACATGGGTACCTTGGTCGTGTAGTGTATCTTGTAGACCAGGCCCATTGCAAGTTGCTGTACTCTGTCATCTACTCTAAGCCATCCTAGGTTGTCAAAGTGGGCAGGGGTGAGGTGGGTTCTAGGAGTAAGGTCAAGCAGTAGTCTGACCAGTTTGTTTTGAGATGTTTGTAATTTTGTTTTTAGCGCCTTTGAGGTGCTTTGGTACCATGAATGAGTGCTCCTGCCAGAGTCTTCAGGGTATTCTTGTTTACCAGAGAGGCGATCCGGTACAAAAATCGAGTTCGTTGGTTGACTTTTTATTACATTGGATGCCATTTTGTCACAGGAGAGATTAGCCTCTAGGATGGAACCCAGGTAGGTAATTTCATCTTTCCTTGTGACAATATTGTCACTCACTGTAACTGAGAAGCCGTCGGTCTTGCTGAGTTTGTTATTTGAACCGAAGAGAATGGACTCTGTTTTGCCCATGTGTAATGATAGTTTGTTATCAGCGAGCCATATGCAGATTTTGCCTAGTTTTTTTTTGCCTACTGTAGTGTGATGTGTGCCGGGTGCCAGTGTATGGTAGCCATTGAGCCTGCGGAGCCCAAGGTTGGGTGCTACCAGTGGTCTAGAAAAGCGCTATATAAATGCAAGTAATTATTATTATTATAAAGTCATATTTGCTGATGATACAAATTAGTTTTTGTCCCATGAAAATTCACTCGAGCTTCAAGATCTACTGAATTGCTAAGAGTGGATACTTTAAGTGTAACAAATTATCACTTAATCTCAGCAATACTAACTTTATTGTATTTCACTCTAATAAAAAAGCAATGCGTACTGATCATATCTGTATTAAGATTCATGGAAAGGAGTTGTCAAGAGTGGTGTACACAAAATTCCTGGGGGTCCTCATTGATGAGTTGCTCAATTTCAAATGCCACATTGAATATCTATTAACAAAACTGTTAATGCATGTGTCCAAACTGTCCAAATATGTTGGTTTATTCTTTAAAATATGTTATTTTCTTCTTTTACCTGCCCTTCTCACTCTCTATAAAACTTAGTTTTAGCCCCACATTAATTAATGTAATGTCATATGGTGTAACACCCCAGCCATCTCAAGAAACATGAAACTTGAAAGAAAATATTACGAGTTGTGTCATGGTCCGGGTTTAATACGCCCACACGTCCTCTATTCCATCGCTTTGGTCTCCTGAGGCTTGCTGATTTTAATGTCCACCAAAATGCTTCAATGATGTATCTAGTTGTGTATAACAAGAATCACAGTCTGCCGTCCGCTGCACATTCATAACACTATAATAAGCATTGTATCTTTGGTAAGAGAAGAACGCTTAAATGTACCAGCCTAAGTATAACATGCAGGGGCCTGCAGATCTGGAACGAGCTCGACAAGAGTCTGAAACAGTCCAAATCCATCTTCACCTTCAAAAAGTCAATGAAAGAGGAATTGCTCAAATCATATCTGTAAATAGTAACTAAACTTGGGAATATTATTGTATTTATTTATTCATTTATTTATTTATTTATTTATTTATTTATTTATTTATTTATTTATTTATTTATTTATTTATTTATTTATTTATTTATTTATTTATTTATTTATTTATTTATTTATTTATTTATTTATTTATTTATTTATGTATTTATGTATTTATGTATTTATGTATTTATGTATTTATGTATTTATTTATTTATTTATTTATTTATTTATTTATTTATTTATTTATTTATTTATTTATTTATTTATTTATTTATTTATTTATTTATTTATTTATTTATTTATTTATTTATTTATTTATTTATTTATTTATTTATTTATTTATTTATTTATTTATTTATTTATTTATTTATTTATTTATTTATTTATTTATTTATTTATTTATTTATTTATTTATTTATTTATTTATTTATTTATTTAAGTTTAAGTTTAAGTTTAAGTTTATTTGCAAAAGGGACAGTGCATATTAATCAACAATAAATGTAAATACGCCAGATTTAGCCAGAAGGCTAAAGTTAGATTAAAAAGAGTGTGGACCCCAAGCCTGACCCCTGGGGGATGCCAGAGGTGAGGTTACCAAGGAGAGAGTATTCCTTTGATCCTGTGAGGTAGGAATGAAAGAGGTCTAGAGCAGTGCCTGTGATTCCCACACCCTGAAGGCACTGCTGCTGTCTGAGGATACCATGATCCACCATATCAAAGGCTTATGCTCATCTACTACTGGTTTATTGAAGGTTCCCAACTACAGCCAAAAGAAAATCAAGGATGCAGCCTTTGCGAATTATGCACCAAAACTATGGAACACCCTACCTATGGACATTAGGGAGGCTAGATCTCTAAATATTTTCAAAAGTAAGAAATTTTTTTACCTCTTCACCTTAGCCTTTTTATTTACTCTGCCACTTACTCATTACATTCATACTATGATTATTGTACTGTAAATGAGAGCTATTTTATTGCACTGCCTTTATTCTGTCTGCACTGTATGCATTCTGTCAATGTTATGCAAATGTATCTATTTATGTCTAAATATGTCTATTTTTATGTGCAGGTGACTGTGATCCGAGCACTATGTGGTGTTGAAGCGACACAGAGTATACAGCCAAAGGATGCAGTGTTTTGATGCAGAGCACAATATCGATCGATTGAGGCGCCTCTCATTTGTGACTGGGGTCCGAGTGTATGTGGTGTTGAAGCAACATAGAGCATACAGCTCATGGATAACAACTTGTTAATTCATAGCATATTATCGATCTATTCATAGGACGTGTAGCGCAGGTCAAGTGTGATATGCATGTTGTGTATTTTATGATTATTTTCTATTTTCTATTCATTTTATGTCTGCACTTTATGCATTGCTTTTATTTTGTCAATGCTCATTTTACACCTGTCTATATTTATGTCTACATTAGTGCTGTGAAGCACTTTGAACTGCATTTATATGAATGGTGCTATACAAATAAACTGTATTATTATTATCAATGGCTGTGCTTACGTCCAGCTGAATTAACAAACTGGGGGAGCCATAGTCTGCAGCCATTTAGAGCCTCTATGCATTTTGTAATACAAGCATAGAACAGTGAGTTGGAGGTGATGGAGGTGTTTTCCTTTTTGTCATTGGTCTTGTTAGTAATGGCCCATCCTGACTACTGGCAACGGGTGAGACAATTTCTGATGTGATCTCCTCCCGCTCCCGTTTATCCTCAGCATCTGACAGTAAGGGCTGTGGAATGTTCTGACACAGGTAGCATGTGCTGGTCTATGAGTTGAGCAGAGGAAGAAGAGAAGAAATCCTTTGTTTTTGTCCAAATATGGAAGACTGAAGCATAAAACTGAAGGTCCACAGGAAACCAACGCATACAGACCAATGAACCCAACTCAGTGGAAACTCAGTGGAAAGGCCAACACAGTTTACTTGCCAACGTCCAGTGAGATTGAAGGGTCTAGTCAAGACCAGCACAAATTATTCAACCCATTTTCGTTGGTATGTATGCTACCGTCTAAGTTTTTCCAAGACTATTAATGGCTACTATTTATACTACGGTGTCCTGTTCATGAAATAATAAACAAGTATATAACTGACCCCCTATCGAGTTCATGTAAACCAATGCTATGCTTAACTCTTAAAGAGCTACTTAGACAAAGAAAAACATGGGGACATGCTTTTGTATATGCTATATAAGTCACTATCATACATTGCCTTTGTGTGAGCATGCCATATTTGACTCAATATAGATTTTTTTTTATATATATATATGCATAATTTGGCAAAGACCAAAGCTTTATTTTGGTCCTCCACCAGCAACAATTAGATCCCCATTGCTAATGTAAGATATAATAGGAATAATAGATATGCCTATTGTGTGATTATAAGCTCTCATGCTGTCTGTTGTCTTGGAGCTACATCTTGCATAATGCATCATGTTTTTGTTTCCTTCATTAAACCATTAGGTGTGTTTCACTAATTGCAGAGTTTCAAAAGTGCAAGTCTGGTTCTAGGTTAGAATTTGCTTATCTCTTTATTTTCCTGAACCCATTAATTTACATATCTCCTCCTCAAGAGTGCATCTTGCTGCTGGCTGCATGTCCCTTTGGGAACCGTGTGTGTGTGTGTGTGTGTGTGTGTGCATGCATTTACATACACCTAGCACATATGGTACTAGGTCACGGGATTACTTAGCTTTAGCACCACATGTAAAAACTTCATTTCACTACATGTCTCGTGTATGTACGTGACTAATAAATCTCTTGAATATTGTTGATGTTCGACAGATTTTTGTCTGAACTGTCCTTGTTTATCCAATGTGTTTTTATGTGTCTTTGGTACACAAGTCACTCTTGATCTCATTCTCAATGAGATGTACCAGTACCTGTATAAATAAAGGACAAATAAATAAAAGATAATTGTGATGGTCCATTTTTCCTCATCTTCTAATATTTATTTATTTATTTAATAGTGCAAGGAAACTATAAAAGAAGGAAGGTTCATCACGTCAGAATACCAATGTTCTATGCTCTGCCTGGTGCCAGACTTTGGGAGATGCATAGATAGGAAAAATATCCAAGCTATCTGAGGAAATATACATCAACCAATATATCAAACATCAGCTAGTTAACAATGCAATAAATTGCAGATGATTCTGACATCAGAGGTTTAAATGTTATAAACGAGGAAATGGCTGATCCCGTTCAACTTAATGGCCCTCATTCTTGAATGGACATATGTGAAAATGACCAAGGAATTCCTTCGTAACTCGATTAACGAATTTTTCGGCATTATCGAATGGCTTCGTATTGTAAATTCGTTGTAAGATTAATGTAGGATTTACAAACTCGAAAAGGCAGTCGTAAAGACCGGTGTGCGCCATTATTTTTACGTCTTTCTTTGTGATAAATCCTTGGGGATTGTCGTCACTTCGATTCTACAGACATCCACGGAATTAAATAATTATAATGATAATAAATACGACTATGTCTCGATGTATTGGTATCATTAACAAATGTTTTACATTTATAGTCATGTCCGAGAAATGGCTTGGTGATGATGCATACGGCAGATTCGCTCAGCGCACACACACACACACACAGCCATTTCTCTGACATGGTTAGTGACCACAATCACCATGATTTATCAAAAAATTGAGCCTTTAACCTTTAATCACCTGTGCATTGTATATTGCTATTGCACTTTACTGTTACATAACTTACATTTGCACTCTGATTGGATGCCAAACTTATTTTTGTTGTATTGTACTTGTGCTGTATGATGACAAACAATACATTTGAATCTAATCTAATCAAATTTTTATAAATTGCTTTCGTGCTACGGATAGATAGATTGATAGATATCTTTATTGATAATGAACATCTATACAAATATAGAGGCCCACCATTATCAAAAGGATAAAAACGCAAGAGAGCTTATGCTTATTTCCATTGCGGTCCTTCAGCTGTCTGTGAGTAATTATGTACTGGTGAGTGTATGCCTCGATGTGTGTAGGTGTATGAGAGTAAGAGTGCATGCTACAACATGCAGGGAGGAAAATATAGGGAGATAAAATACAGTAAAACATTTTAAGTAAAGTAATTTATAATACAAATTAATACAAATAAAAAATATACCCCTCAAAACCTAATAAAATACTGTACACATAAATAAAATCAACTAATATAAATAAAATATAATTATAATTAAACCCAGGTTCTGCTTCTCCTGATCCAGCTCTTTACTTTGCCTTTAAAAGAGCAATAGGGGCTTATTAACTTAATGTCTGCTGGTAGCCTATTCCAATCTACTGCCGCAGAGTACAGAAATGAATTCTGCCAAATGCATCTTTTGCATTTTACTGGGAGGGAGGGTAGGTAGAGTTCCCTCTAGTGCCGTGACCATGCACGTCACTGACCTTGGTGAAGTAGTTTCTGAGGTATTTTGGAACAACATTATTTAGTATCCTGTGGACCATGCTGAGTTTTATTTGGGTTACTCGCTCATCTACTCTGAGCTACTTGAGGCCAGGGACACGGCAACTGGGGGTGCGGCGGGGGCTGCAGCACCCCCTGCTGGCGGGGAGTGTAACTGCAACTGCAAGGTTGTTTTGGCTTTATTTAATCCATTGTAACCGAGGCTACGCAATGTCACAAAGCGGAGCGGCACTGCAGATTTACCCTACTCTTGGAATTCATTGCCAGATAGTCATAGGGGCGCTGTCTCGATAATGCATTGTTGTTAACAGCGTGTAGCCGACGCATGAACCGGTTGGGATTCGAATAGACGCGGCCTGGAAGCGTCAACGCGGAACTGGAAATCCGTTGGTAAAAAAAATAGACGCAGTCTGGAATAGTTTTGGGACGCTGAATTTGCAGTAAAGGAATATATCTGCGGTTTCCCTGGCGTGAACAAGCCAGCAGAACTATCCGAGCCCCCGGGAGGGTGGTCGAAGACCTTTTGCATGTCTGCGATCATGTATGCGGGGAACGAATTGCAGAGGGAGGGCGCAACAGGTGGGGTAAGCTGGGCTGTGATGTGTGCATCAAAACGGTTACATGTTTGTCTCGCACGCTCCGCAGAGCTGAGCGTGAGAGCGCGGTCTCTAGTGAACGAGAGTGTTGGTTTACCAGAGTGGTAAACCTATGACGTTATTATTATATCACTTATCTCAGCACCCCCTCATAACACGTTTCAGACCCTGTTGAACACTCTGACTCAATAGTATCCATCTGCAGAACGTCAGCCCCAGCACTCTCAGGCCCCACCCACGCTGAATGTGATTTGACCAAAGCAGAGTATACACACAGACAGTGAAGCTGTTTGCAGATAGCGAACATTTTGACTTGTTGCGTGGTGGCGATGTCTCGCAGACAATACAACTACAAGTATAATTATATAATATATATATTTTATTAAAAAAAAATTATATAAAAAAAAAAAAAGTTTAATCAAAAACGATCAATATCTCAGCACCCCCACTTCCCGCGGACTTCCCGCGGCCCTGCTTGAGGCTGTCGAAATGAGACTGTAGTAGATGAGTCCAGGGATGCAACTGTAAAATGTCTAACTAATTTATTTTGTGCTGCCTGCAGCCTACTGTGATGCTGGTGTACCAGGAGGAACATGCATAATCAAATTGGCATTGAACCAGGGCCCCGACTAGAATTTCCATAGCTGACCTGTTTACATAGGTTGAAATCCTAGTGAAGAATTTTACTCTCTGGTTGACCTTAGTGGCAACCCTTTGTGCCATGCTCTCTCCTGATAGGGTGTTGTCCAGAACACAGCCCAAGTAGGTGACCTCCTCTCTGGCTGAGACCTCTATGTCTCCCACCACTATCCTAAACCCAGGAGTCTTCCCTAGGTGAAGGGATAGCCTGTTATCAACCAGCCAGTGACTGATCTTTAGTAGCTCACGGCTGAGTGCTCCTTCTACCTCCCCTTTATCCTGATGGGAGACCAGGCCCTCATTCATCAAGTTTTCTTAGAAACTGTTCTATTTCCACACGTAAGCACAGAATTTAGAATGTGTGCACGCACAAAAAAAACGGGATTTATCACACGTGCGTACACAGGTCCTACGCACACCTGTCATGATAAATATCACCTTGCTTCTACGCTGAGGCTCGTGCACACTTTCACGTACTGTATTTGCATACCAAAACCGCCCCGATTAACCATATACGGTAATGGAACACCCCCATGAAATGTGGAAAAATTGACTAAACCGAGGGAAGCGTGTTATGAGACAGGCTGACAGACGTGTACACACGTACGGTGATGTCGGATATGATATCTATTAACCATTGCTGCCTGGGCAGCGCAAACACTAATAAAGACCGTGCTGGAATATGACTGCCTTTTTCCGTTTTGTTTGATTAATACCCAGGGATTAAAGTTCTCCTCAATTTTATTCCAAATCGCGACGGATTTTCCGTCAATTTTCTACCTGCTGCATATGATTTCTAGAGGCATACAATCTATTTTGATGTCAGTATTGGGTAGCCTATATAAACAATAATACGAGAGCATATACAAGAACAATGAATCTCACTGCCATGTATGATGTAGCCTGCCTATGTGATCAATACATGAACTTGAATTCCATCATGTTTGTGTGCGGGAGCTCACAAGGCTGTTGTCACAATGGGTGGTACAGTAATAACAGTCTACACAATATCACAATGGACCATGCCATGTAGCCTATGTTCTATTATGACATGATCTGTGACGACAAATGTTCTAGAATGTTTGATTATGACATTGTACTCTGACAGCATGCCCATGATCAATAAAAACGCGAACTTGAATCCCATCATCATATTTACATAGTCTGTCCACTATCTTTATTACTTTGTTATCCCCCCCCCCCCCCCCCCATCTATGTAAAGCGACCTTGCATGGGTCTCTTGAAAGGCGCTATGTAAAATGAAGCTATTATTATTATTGTTGTTGTTATTATTATTATCATGTCTGTGTGCTGAGCTCAGTGACATTTCAACGGAGCGAGGTAATCTATTCTAATCAACAAATTGAAGTAGAAAGCATTCCGTTGTGGCCAATCTTATTTGGAAACATGACACAAAATAATAGTATGTCGCTTTTTATTTGAAACAATATTTAATGGCGTTTGGAGGTGGGTGTTCTGCTTCTGCCGACATGCCAAACAAGCAAGCCAACAACCTCTTGTTCCCGCATGAGCCCGTTATAATTACACTACTGTCGCTATTTTACAATGAACTATAATGAATTACGGGTTATACAGAAGTTGAACACGCCAGTGTTGGAAGTAATGCACGGAAGCTTATTTCCGCGTTGAAACTAATGCATGAACTGAGGAGCGCTTATGCCGTAGTAACGATATTCTACCACTGGGCGTCAGCTAAGCATGCTCAGAGCTGTGCGTAGACATAAGTACAAAGTCAAGCACAAGTTCAAATTGATAATTCCCACACTTTGCTTAGAAATGGTCGTACGCACGGCTTAAGCACATATCTGTGCGTACGTCACGTTGATACATGAGGGCCCAGGTGGAGAGCAGCATCATCCACAAAAAGATATAAATTACAGAGTGGACCCAGAATACTCCCTTGAGGCACCCCACACGTTGGCTTGAGTGAAGAGGACATAGTGCCATCACTTCTACCACTTGCTTCCTACCCCTCAAGTATGACTCTACCCACCTTAATGTAGCACTTTATAGCCTTCCGTTTAAATATAAGTATATTGTGGTGCACTGTGTCAAATGCTTTTTGCAAATCTAATAAGACCATACGACAAAATGTACCCTTGTCCACTTCTGTTTTAATTTGTCAGATACAGCAAACATGTATCTGTGGAGTGAGATGTTCTGAACCCAGACTGAAACTCAAACAGAAGGTTGTTTTTTGACAGGTAATTGTTGATTTAATAAAAAATTATAATTTCCATTACCTTCAACGCCGTGCTGAGGATTGAGACAGGACAATAGTTCCCTGGGTCTAGTTTATTTCCTTTTTTTTTATAGAGAGGAATAACTCTTGCTGATTCAAGATCAGTGGGAAATTGCCCCTTTTCTATGGACATATTTATAATAAAGGTTAAACAGGGCGTGATTGTCTCTGCTGCATCCCTCAAGAGTCTGGCGGGAATCTTGTCCTGTCCTGTTGCCTTCGCAGGGTTGAGGGCCCTATGTTTTTTTTAATACAGTGTCTTGAAAAAGAAAAGGCATCTGCCTGGATACCCTTTTGCCTATAGAACTCCGTTTGCGTTTCTGTATGCAAATGAAGGTGTACGAGAACGTGCTTCCAGTTTAAGAATGAGTGACGTTTTTCATTCATGGGAACCCAGCTGCGAAGATTTTGCACACGCTCAGCAATCCGGAAGAAGATTTTTGTATATGTGTTAGTACAAACTTTTTACCAGTGATGGGCAGTAGCTAGCTACAAGTAGCAACGCTACATAGCTTAACTACATTTCTCAGTAGCGTGATGGTAGCGTCGCTATTTTTTAACCAAGTAGCGTTCTCTGTAGCGCAGCTATTTTTAGAATCAAGTAGTGACGTAGCGTCAGCAAAACGCTACACGCTACTATCCGGAGAAACAGACAAAAAAATATATAGTGTCTTCGATCCTGAGAGTGTTGTGTTCTCCGGTCTTGCAGCTGGATACTATTGGAGAAAACCCACTATGATTGGTTGGTTGGTTTAGATATGAGTATGACGACTCACGATTGGGTAAGGTTATGCCAAAACATTACGGGTAGGCCAATCAGAGGCAGGATAGGGCGGGACATGCCACTCCAGCTCCGCAAATCAGGAAGTAAAAAAAATCTAAACACAGACCATGAATGAATGAATGAATGAACCAGTCCGCGCGAAATGGCAGAAGGATTAGATGTTTCCAGGGCTGATGGCATTGATGAAGATGATGTCAATAACAACAATGCCTCTCCATGGCCCTATCTGGAAAAATGTATGAGTTTGACTGAAAAAACGCCTAAAACATATGTGTTTAGGTGTTTATTGTGTCAGCCAAAAACAAAGCTTCTCTCAACTTCCCACACGACCAGCACTAACTTGAGAACTCTTTCAGGTAAGCTGATGAAAAGCTTTACATAAACATTGCCAACTGTTCCCAAACAGCACACAAGTCAGTGCACTTTTTGTCAACAGATTTAACTAACAAATAGCTGCTATCATGTTTCACTGTAGGCAGAAAATGAACAATATTATGGGGGTGGAGAAAAGAAAAAACAAACTAACATAAATAATACATACACTAGAGGGAAAAGATCACCTAGAGCAGTGGTTCTCAACCTGTGGGTCGGTCAGGACCCCCAGGGGGGGGGGGGGGTCCCCACATGATTTTGGGGCCATAGAATGTTTTGTGAGTTACATATTTAAATACATTTGGTCATTTAGCTGACGCTTTCATTCAAAGCAACTTACAAATTGTGTACAACAAGTCAGCAGGAGTGGTACATATCTAGCAGCCAAGGATACATAGTATTGTTTGTCTAGCAGTGTCGAGCTTGAGTGTTATACTCTGAGTACATACTGTAGTAGTATAGACATATTAGCATAGTTGGTGGTAGTATAGACATGGTAGCATAATAGTAAAATGCAGAAAGACAGTTATTATTAGTTAAAATTCTGATATTGAAGAAGTGTGTTTTTGGTTGATAAAGTGGGCAGTTTATCCTGTGCTGAAAAGTCTCCATTCCAATAGAGAGAGTATATATTTTGGTGTTTATTTGATTGATTTGGCCTTTTATTTATTATGTTTCCACAGTTCTTTCCTCATACTTTATTAACATTTTGTACATAATACAAGTTCATGTTAAAATGATGACACAAAAAGCCAAACTGAACCTTTTTTTTGCCTGCCTATTTGTTTGGTGGAAACTTGATCATAAAAAAAAAAAAAAAAAGTAGTGCCGATGTAGTTAGCTATTTTTGCCATGTTCTTGTAGTGTAGCTTGCTACATTTATCTGGGGATAGCTTCCATTGTAGTTGAGCTATATTTAATCAAGAGTAACTTGTAGTGTAGCTTACTACATTTTCCAAGTAGCTTGCCCATCACTGCTTTTTACCAAGATATTTACAAAGGTACTTACATACATGTTCGAGAATGAGGACCAATGTCGGCAGAACGGAACGTTTCCCACACTATTAACAGCAGTTAAACACAATAAGGTAGGCAATAAACAGACGAGGAACAGCTGGGAAGACAGGGCTGGGAGACAGGAACGCACTTGGGAGGACAAGGACATCTGCTGGGTCTACAGGGGAAAACACAAGGCGAGGGAGAGAGACACAAGAGGGAGAGAGAGACACAAGAGGGAGAGAGAGACACAAGAGGGAGAGAGAGAGCAGAACAGGAACAGGCACTGGAAGCCTCTATCTCCCTGTTTATTTCTCCTCCTGCTCTCTCTCTGTTTCGCTCTCTCCTCTCTCTCTCTCCGTTTCTCTTATCTATCTTTCTATTTATTTCTCCTCCCATTATCTCTCTCTCTCCCTGTTTCTCTCTCCCCTCTCTCTCTGTTTCTCTCCCTTCCTGTTTCTCTTTCTCTCTCCTCTCTCTGTTTCTTTCTCTCTAATAATAACAATAATAACAACAACAACAACAACAACAACAACAACAATAATAATAATAATAATAATAATAATAATAATAATAATAATAATAATAATAATAATAATAATAATAATAATAATAATAATAATAATAATAATAATAATAATAATAATAATAATAATAATAATAATAATAATAATAATAATAATAATAATAATAATAATAATAATAATAATAATAATAATAATAATAATAATAATAATAATAATAATAATAATAATAATAATAATAATAGGTTGCTGCTGGTCTCTGTGCTGTTTCTGGGAAGATGGAGGTCAAGGTCAGACTTATTTATATAGAACATAACAAGCAAGGTTGACCAAAGTGCTGCACAATACAACGTGTAATGTAAATACAATAATAATATAATAAATAAAATAAAAATAATAAAACACAGTTGCACAATTACACAAACATAAATAGTACTGCAAACAGTATTACACATATAATAATACAAATACAACAGACACATACAATAAAATAGAAGCACGGATGTATGAAAACCTGAATGAAAAGCCAGAGAATGGGGAAGGCTAAGAGAATTATTAAGGACTCGAGCCACCTGAACAACTGCCTCTTTGAACTGCTGCGGTCAGGCAAGCGATACCGGAGTCTTAAGGCGAGCACAGAAAGACTCAGAAGAAGCTTCTATCCCCAGGCCATCAGGCTGCTAAACGAACAATAAACACTATGCAACAATCATCAAATGCACACAGCACACACACCCACACGCACACACTCACTTAAACAAACAACACAATGCAGCACCCACTCTCCACACTTTAGATCACACAAACACACTTTATATTTATTGAAAAAGGATTTGCACTACAACTCGTACACCTACTGTAAATTGTACCTAAATTGCACCTCTTCCCATTTCTGCCTTGCACTATATAGTATTGTATATTAGTACACTGCACAGTATTGTATATTATATGGTAACTCAGTTACGTCTATTCTGCATCGAACATTGTACATATGTCTATACTGAACACTGTGACCTCATTTTTTCCTTTTTTTTTTTTACTTCTAATTTACATTATGTTATTTTATTTCATACTTATCTTGTCTTGCACAGTCTCTGGAGCGTAACAGTAAGAAGCATTTTGTATAAAAGTATTCTGTATTCTGTACTTCTGTATGACAACTATTAAAGAAACTTGAAACTTGAGAAAGAAGAGATGAGTGATCACTAGGGTTGGGGCAGATCTAATATGTAAATGTTAACTGTTCCACAGCTTGGGGGCAGCCACACCAAAGATTAGATTTTAGCCTAGATTCTGGAACATCCAGAAGCAATTGATTTGATGACCTCAGTGGCCTGGTGTGGGAACATGTCACACACACACACATGTCAACTAGGTACTGAACATCAGGATCTTAAAATTAATCCTGAAACGGACAGGAAGCCAGTGCAAGGAGGCCAGAACAGGGGGTGTTAGACTTCCTCGACTTAATTCATGTTACTTATCCTGTATTCCTTCAGGATAGGACTCTGCGTTGTGTTGTTTGATGTTGAAGAAAAGTAACTTGAATGAAAGCTCCCCTTGAGCTACAATTTATATGACACACATGCCCCAGTATTCCTTGTGAACACAGTTACAGTATATTGACATAAACGGTTCCAAGGAATACATATTATTCACACATTCTCCTCTTGTCGAAGTCCCTTTGACCCTGCAAATTCTCAATTAGTCCCTTCATGTTAGCAGCTGTTTACAGCCCCCAAATGTACTTACCACTAGAATTATACCCTGATATGAAGAATATAGGTAACAATTTATAATAACACTCAGTTATAAGACATTTATAAGGTTTTTGTAGATAATGGACTAATCATGAACAAACCATTTATATACATTCGTAAATGATTATTAAATCATTTATAACTATATTTGTATAACATTTACAAATTAGTTATACATTATTTATAACTCATTATCAACATTGTTTTGTACTTGATTTGTTCATCATTAAATAATGTTATTTAATGTGTAGTAACACATTTGTAGATGCTGGAAAAATTTATATGAAAAAACTACTATACCTCCATTTATTTGTTCATGTTCAACAAATGATTGGTAAAACATTCTTAAAAGATCTATAAATCATTTGCAGATGTTATTGTGCCCTAATCTTAAGTGAAGACTATTCAAATGTCTAATAGTTTATTATTTGTGAATATTTATGAATACAGACGAAGCAATTACCAGACTTGTCTTTTCATATTTAACAAATTATTTGTTAAGACATTCATAAAACACTTATAAATCATTTGCAGATGCTATTGTGTGCCCTAATCTAAAGTGAAGACTATTCATCATTAACAAATGTCTAATACAGTTAATTATTTGTTGACTTTTTCATCACGTTACAAATGGTGTTGACAGCATTCGGATCCACCCTTCTTTGTGACATCAAACAGTGACAGAATTAGGACTATTGATAAATGCAATTTTATTAACATATAAAATACATGTGCACACATAACATATAGTGTAACCTGGGGGACACTAGGACACAGGAGAACCATTGCCAGGTATTGCCAGAGTATGTAGAGGGGGTCTCACACGAGTGACACATGAAAGTTGAAAGTTCACGTTTGTTTGAATGGAAGCTACATACACGTTATACATTAGCAGAGCCAAGGAATTTGTCCTGCCCCACGCCTTTAAGGTATGAGCAGGCTAAACACCTTTTTCCTTGGTAAATCTATTCCATAATTTCCGACCTACAACTTATGTAGACGTACTTGATGTGGTGGGCGCTAACGTTACATTTGAATTATGTGTTTGTTCCTAATGTGTGCTCAGTATATTGCGGTATGTGATGATGACATGAGGGTAATAATTATTTGTATTTTCAGGCTGTATCGGCGCCTATACAGCCTGAAAATACAAATAATTATTACCCTCATATAGCATACATGTTGGCCAACATATTACATACATATACTGAGCGCACATTAGCCAGCCAGAAACTGCGTTCACAGGAATGAGGAAAGGTCCAACCACATCAAGTACGTCTACACAAAATATAGGACTATTAAGTTGTAGGTCGGAAATTATGGAACAGATTGACCAACAAAAAAGGTGTTTAGCCTGCTCATACCTTAATTAAAAGTGTGGGGCAGCACAAATTCCTTGGCTCTGCTAATGTATAATGTGTACAGTATGTAGCTTCCATTCAAACAGATGGGAACAAATGTGAAGTCTCACTCGCGTGCTACTCCCTCTACATACTCTGGCAATACCTGGCCAGGGAACTCCTGCGTCCTAGTGTCCCCCAGGTTACACTATATCAGTGTTTCCCACAGGATTTGTCCCCCCCCCCCCCCCGGAACTTTTTATTTTGTACATTTTAAAGTAAAAAATGCATCAATCTGGTGCACTTTGAGAGCAAAATAAAGAGGCTAGATCAATGATGAACTTTGTGCTCAAACCACAAAATCGACTAGAGCATACATTTGAGCCATCAAAGAAAGGAAGCAAAAGTGTTATGGTTTGACACCGACCCCAAACGCAACGACACAAGAGAGTAGGATTCAGAGTTGCCAAATACGAGGGCTTGTTTATTTGGTACTAGGAATAAGAGAAACAGGGAAAGCAAGTCAAACAAGACAGGTACAATGATCAAGGGGCAAAGTTCTGCTGCTCTGCAGCTTCTCCCGTGAGGGTTGTCTTGGGAAGCAGGTGTTGACTTCTGAACCGCTCTGCAGAATCCTCTCGGTGGGTTCTCAGATGTTGTTGCGAGACCGAGAGAGGGAGAGAGGGAACGAGTCAGAGACAGAGCAGTCTTAAACGAGCAGGAGAACAGGGTGTACAATTCTTCGTGTTAACAACACAGTGAGCACAGTTCCAAACACAGCCCAAGTGAATCTCTTCGTGTTAACAACACAGAGAGCACAATTCCAAAAACAGCCCAAGTGAAACTCTTCGTGTTAACAACACAGAGAGCTAAATCCAAACACAGTCCCAGTGAATATCTTCATGTAAACACACAGTGAATATCTTCATGTAAACACACAGTGAATATCTTCATCTTCACCCAGACGAGATGCGTAATTGGAACTGGATCAACAGTGGAGGCGAGCGCGCGCCACGGGAGCAGGTATCCAAGCGAAGGCTTCTAGGAATTCCTGGAGAACAGCACAGAGAAAAAAGCAGCAGCAACAGCAACGGGGAAAAATATCCAGAGACAAATCAAGGCGACAAAACAAGACGATCCAACAACTTAGGGTGGGGAGAAACGGGGTATAAATAATGAGGGATCGATTGATTGAAAAGCATGGGGAAGTGAGAGAACCAATCAGCGACGTCTCTGATGACGTCAACGGGGAGAAAGCAGTGACAGCTGGGGAATGTGATTGAAAAGCGTGGGGAAGTGAGAGAACCAATCAGCGACGTCTCTGATGACGTCAACGGGGAGAAACGTGTGAACGAGGGGATAGAACCAATTGACAGAAACTGAATGAAAACATAGCGAGGGTGGTTAAAGGAACAGAACGAGTGAGAGCGCAAGGACAGAAACCTCACAGTACCCCCCCCTCCACGGGAGCCACCCGGCGACCAGGCCGACCCGGCTCGTCAGGATGGGCCCGATGGAAGTCGGTGATCAAGCCGGGATCCACGATGAGCTGCCGTGAGACCCAGCTACGCTCCTCAGGGCCGTAACCCTCCCAGTCCACCAGGTATTGGAACCCCCGGCCCCGCCGACGAACGCCCATCAACCGGCGGACCTGCCACTGGGGGTGACCATCCACTAGCACAGGAGGCGGCGGATCAGGAGCCGGAGGCATAAGGGGACAGAGGGAGACGGGCTTAACCCGGGAGACATGGAACACGGGGTGGATGTGCATGGATGCAGGAAGCTTCAGGCGCAGGGCCGCCGGACTGAGTACTTTCAGGACCTCGAAAGGCCCGACGAAGCGGGGTTGTTTGCCAAGAAACAGATATTTATTGAGTACAGGGAAAAAGGGCACTGTCCCTTTAAGGGAGAAAACACAAAACACTGGAATAACACAAGAGGGGAAGGTAAAGTGCCTTTAAGAGGCGGGCAGGAAAAGGGAACACTAAGGGAAGGTATAAGGGAACGCCTAGGGACAGAGGAACTAGAGACTAGGAGAACTAGGGACAAGGAGAGCTAGGGAACAGGAGAACTGGGGACTAGGGACAAGGAACTAGGTGGAACTAGAAGGGGAGAACTTGGGACCAGGAACTAGGTGGAACTAGAAGGGGAGAACTAGGGACAGAGGGGACTGAGGCCCGCGGAGGCGGGCTGGGGACAGGGAGGAACTGGGGACTGGTGGGAAAACATCTGGGCCGCTCTGCAGAACAGAGGAGAGGGTTAATATTCAAAAGGGAACAAACAGAGCAGATGCAGAACAGTCCAAATAAACAAAGTAACAAAGTAATAATATCTTCGTGTGACAAACACACAGAGGGAGATGTAATGTCCAAAAATACTATCTAAGTGAGAACAAAAACAGAGTGGGAGATGAAATGTCCAAACTAATATCCAAGTGAAACAAACAGAGGCACAACGCTGGGTGAGTGACTGTCAGATTAAAAAGGTGGTAATTCTTCAGTGTTAGAAACACACGAAAACGGAGATGATCTAGACAGTCAAAACTCACCCAGACGTATGCGTAATGGTGCAGGAACAGCAGCGGCGGCGAGGGTGTCGCCACCGGGTAGCTGGCTGTCCGAGCCGAGAACAGAGTGGTGCTGGAACAGGCGGCGGTGGCGAGGGTGTCGCCACCGGGTAGCCGACTGTCCGAGCCGAGGACAGAGTGGTGCTGGAACAGGCGGCGGTGGCGAGGGTGTCGCCACCGGGAAGCCGGCTGTCCGAGCCGAGGACAGAGTGGTGCGCCACAACTTGGAGTGCGCACCGGAACCGAGAGACGCATCGGGGTGCGTCTGCGTGGAGGGGTGTGCCAAGCACGAAGGTCTAGGAGATGCGCGTCTGCGCGCTGGTCGGGAGAGCGTGCCAAGCTCGAAGGTCTAGGAGATGCGCGTCTGCGCGCTGGTCGGGAGAGCGTGCCAAGCTCGAAGGTCTAGGAGATGCGCGTCTGCGCGCTGGTCGGGAGAGCGTGCCAAGCTCGAAGGTCTGGTAGATGCGCGTCTGCGCGCTGAGGTCTGGAGAGCGTGCCAAGCTCGAGGGTCTGGAAGATGCGCGTCTGCGCTGGTCTGGAGAGCGTGCCAAGCTCGAAGGTCTGGTAGATGCGCGTCTGCGCGCTGAGGTCTGGAGAGCGTGCCAAGCTCGAGGGTCTGGAAGATGCGCGTCTGCGCGCTGAGGTCTGGAGAGCGTGCCAAGCTCGAGGGTCTGGAAGATGCGCGTTGCGCGCTGGTCTGGAGAGCGTGCCAAGCTCGAGCGTCCTTGGAAGATGCGCGTTGCGCGCTGAGGACTGGAGAGCGTCTGCGCTGGTCTGGAAGTGCGTCAGGACGAACAGCTGCGCGGGGGTCTGCAGTGGAACGCTGGGGTGCCTCCCGTGGAAGTACAGGGAGCGCAGACCAGTCTCCCCCACAGGCAACGGCGACAGCTGGCGAAGGCTGGAGCAAACATCTCGACGCCGGAGAATGGAACAGCATAGGCAGACAGAGGATCTCCCGAAAGAGTCTAGATGTTTAGAGAATATGACTCGGCAAGTATACAACACGACCCCACGCCGAAACGAGGGGAAGCGCCCTGGTATTTAAAGCCCACAGGGGAACTAATTAGCCTGCCACCACAGGTGCGAGAGGTAATTGATAATCGAACAGGTGTGGCCACTGAGAGTAAAGAACGAGAGGGTGGGGGCTAGAGAGAGTGAGTAGGGAATTCCTAACAGTAGGCTTAAAGAAGACAGAGAAAGTTGGTGAGCAGCGGACAAAACCTCACAGTACCCCCCCCCTCAACGGGAGCCACCTGGCGACCCAAAACAAATACAGACAGAGTGGCAGGGGGCAAAACAAGACAAAAACAAAAGGTACTGGCCAAGCCAGCAGGGGAAGCCACCACAAGAGTGGGGCTAGCAAAAGAAACAGGGTCGCCGAGGGGTAACTAGGGTAGCAGAGGGGCAACAGGAGGAACTGGCCTAGAGGAAACCGGGCCTAGAGGAACCGGGTCAGGAGGAACTGGGTCCAGAGAACTAGCCTAGAGAACTGGCCAAGAGAACTGGCCTAGAGAACCGGTCTAGAGAACTGGTTTAGAGAACTGGCCTAGAGAACTGGTCTAGAGAAACTGAGGGGCAAGCAGGGTAGCTAAGGGGTAACCATGGTAGCACCGGGAAAGGGCTAGCAGAGGGAAAGGGTAGCCGCCAGGGCACCGAGCTACAGGGCCTATGCTAGCTGTACTGTTACATCAACATAGAGGCTGCGCAAGCTGCCGGAGCTAGGCTAGCAGAGGGAAAGGGTAGCTGCCAAGGCACTGATAGCTACAGGGCCTATGCTAGCTGTACTGCTACATCAACATAGAGGCCGCGCTAGCTGCCGAGGCAAAGCTAGCAGACAGGGCCATGCTGGTAGTAGAGGCCTAACAAGCTGCAGGGGGGTCAAACAGGGCTAAGAGGGGAGCTAGAGGGAACAAGAAAAAAAAAGGCAAACTCAACATACACCGTCTGTGCTGGCTGGGGTCGTCGATTTGGGTGGGGTCGTACTGTTATGGTTTGTAACCGACCCCAATCGCACAACACAAGACAGGTATGATGATCAAGGGGCAAAGTTCTGCTGCTCTGCAGCTTCTCCCGTGAGGGTTGTCTTGGGAAGCAGGTGTTGACTTCTGAACCGCTCTGCAGAATCCTCTCGTGGGTTCTCAGATGTTGTTGCGAGACCGAGAGAGGGAGAGAGGGAACGAGTCAGAGACAGAGCAGTCTTAAACGAGCAGGAGAACAGGGTGTACAATTCTTCGTGTTAACAACACAGTGAGCACAGTTCCAAACACAGCCCAAGTGAATCTCTTCGTGTTAACAACACAGAGAGCACAATTCCAAAAACAGCCCAAGTGAAACTCTTCGTGTTAACAACACAGAGAGCTAAATCCAAACACAGTCCCAGTGAATATCTTCATGTAAACACACAGTGAATATCTTCATGTAAACACACAGTGAATATCTTCATGTAAATACACAGTCCAATTGTGAAATAATATCTTCGGTGTGAGCAAACACACAGTGAATCTCTTCATGTAAACACACAGTCCAATTGTGAAATAATATCTTCGGTGTGAGCAAGCACACAGAGGGAGATGGTAGATCCCAAAATATTATTCCATAAAGGAAATAGCAAAAATAGATAATGGCTGGGTGAGTGACTGTTTGACAAAAAGGTGGTAGTCTTCAGTGTAAATTTACACACGAAAAATGGAATAGGTCAAGAACAGTCAAAAAGATAACTCACCCAGACGAGATGCGTAATTGGAACTGGATCAACAGTGGAGGCGAGCGCGCGCCACGAGAGCAGGTATCCAAGCGAAGGCTTCTAGGAATTCCTGGAGAACAGCACAGAGAAAAAAGCAGCAGCAACAGCAACGGGGAAAAATATCCAGAGACAAATCAAGGCGACAAAACAAGACGATCCAACAACTTAGGGTGGGGAGAAACGGGGTATAAATAATGAGGGATCGATTGATTGAAAAGCGTGGGGAAGTGAGAGAACCAATCAGCGACGTCTCTGATGACGTCAACGGGGAGAAAGCAGTGACAGCTGGGGAATGTGATTGAAAAGCGTGGGGAAGTGAGAGAACCAATCAGCGACGTCTCTGATGACGTCAACGGGGAGAAACGTGTGAACGAGGGGATAGAACCAATTGACAGAAACTGAATGAAAACATAGCGAGGGTGGTTAAAGGAACAGAACGAGTGAGAGCGCAAGGACAGAAACCTCACAAAAAGTTTCCTTTCCTGTGTTGAACTGGTTTATTTTTTAGAAAATAAAATAATATACTGGATTACTATTATGACTACTACCACTGCCAATACTCCTGTTACATCCCTATTGGCAAACTTTATATTACAAATAAATTTTAATTTTTTAAATTTTTTATTTTTTATAAATTTTTATTTATTTTCGGTTTATTATAAAACTGTAGTAAGATAAATTAGACCGGGCCGCCACAGTCTAGCTAATTAATGGGAAACACTGCTATATGTTATGTGTGCACATGTATTTTATTTTTTTTATAAAATTGCATTTATCTATAGTTTGTAACAGGTGATGAAAAAGTGTATTAGACATTTGTTAATGATGAATAGTCTTAACTTTAGATTAGGGCACACAATAACATCTGCAAATGATTTATAGATCTTTTAGGATTGTTTTACAAATAATTTGTTGAACATGAACAAATAAATGGAGGTACAGTATAGTCGTTTTTTAGAATCCATTTTTCAAAGCATCTATAAATATGTTACTACACATTAAACAACATTATTTAATGATGAACAAAGTACAAACAATGTTGATAATGAGTTATAAAATAATGTATAATTGTTTTTTGTAAATGTTATACAAATATAGTTATAAATGATTTAATAATAATTTACGAATGTATATAAATGGTTTGTTCATGATTAGTTCATTATCTACAAATACCTTATAAAGGTCTTATAACTGAGTGTTATTATAAAGTGTTACCAGAATATGTTATAATATTAGTCTAACCCAAATCTCAGTGCTCTACTGTATGTTCTGAGTAAAAATCCCTGATAGCAGAATGAACCTCCCCTGCAAGTGAGTAATTGTTCCCGATAACAATCCCTCCCACACAACAGATTATTTTCTAGAAAAACATGTAGTACTTATTATCACCTTATGTGGCCAATATTGATTCATACATTTTGTAGGCCTGCAATTGGCAATTGATATACCAATTATAACACAATATGGATTAAGGTTTCTGGCTCACACCACTGGTTCAGGATCAATGTGAATTAGAATATTTATGACAATGTCTCTGCAAATTTTGTCCCATGGATGGAACACTATATCTTTTCTCCTGAGCAGGACTCAAACCGTTGCACCTCTCTGGTATGAGAGATGATCGATCTCCCCTCTAGACCCTTGGTGGTTGGTTGGTCCATCTCCCCCTTGGTGGTTGGTTTGGTTTGGATCGCCTCGTCCCCCCTCTCTGCTTTCACCAGGGCCCTCATTTATCAACGTTGCGTACGCACAGATATGTGCGTAACCCATGCGTACGATCATTTCTAAGCAAAGTGTGGGACTTATCAAATTGAACTTGTGCTTGACTTTGTGCGTATATATATGCACAGCTCAGAACATGCATAGCTGGCGCCCGGTGGTAGAATTATTGCAGTCTGCAATGCAGAAATAAGCTTCCGTGCATTACTTCCAACACTGGCGTGTTCAACTTCTGTATGACCCGTAATTCATTATAGTTCATTGTAAAATAGCGACAGTAGTGTAATTATAACGGGCTCACGTGCGAACAAGAGGTTGGCTTGCTTGTTTGGCACGGGGGGGGGGGGGGCAGACGCAGAACACCCACCTCCAAACGCGATAAAATATTGTTTCAAATAAAAAGCGACATACTATTATTTTGTGTCATGTTTCCAAATAAGATTGGCCACAACGAAATGCTTTCTACTTCAATTTGTTGGTTAGAATAGATTACCTCGCTCCGTTGAAACTTCACTGAGACTGAAAGTAAAAGACAGTATTTTTTTTGTGAGCTCCGCGCACAGACGTGATAATAATAATAACACCAATCATAATAATAGCTTCATTTTATATAGCGCCTTTCAAGAGACCCATGCAAGGTCGCTTTACATAGATAGGGGGGGGGGGGGGGGGGGAATAACAAAGTAATAAACATAGTGGACAGACACACAACATATAAATATGATGATGGGATTCAAGTTCGCGTTTTTATTGATCACATAGGCAGGCTATACATAGGCTACATGGCACGGTCCATCGTGATATTGTAGATGGATCGAGTAATAGACTGTTATTACTGTACCACCCATGTAGCTGTCAAAGCTCCATCACAAATGCAGTTATGTGAATAGAAAGGGATTCCACTGTCATTGCTGCCGGGAGGAAAGGCATGCTGCATGTTTTCAATAAAACTGATACTTTTTGCAAGGGTTTATGACTGTCATACAAATAATCAACCAACTACATACTGTAACTTTTCAGTGCACGTTCTTATTTACATTGTGACAACAGCCTTGTGAGCTCCCGCACACAGACATGATGGAATTCAAGTTCATGTTTGTACATGGCGTATAGGCTACATCATACAGTGAGATTCATTGTTCTTGTATATGCTCTCGTATTATTGTTTATATAGGCTACCCAATACCGACATCAAAATAGATTGTATGCCTCTAGAAATCATATGCAGCAGGTAGAAAATTTACAGAAAATCCGTCGCGATTTGGAATAAAATTTAGGAGAACTTTAATCCCTGGGTATTAATCGAACAAAACAGAAAAAGGCAGTCATATTCCAGCACGGTCTTTATTAGTTAATATGGTCTTTAAGTTAATAGATATCATATCCGACATCACCGTACATGTACATGTCTGTCAGCCGGTCACGTATTTCTCCATAACACGCTTCCCTCGGCTTAGTCCACTTTTCCACATTTCATGGGGGTGTCCATTACCGTATATGGTTAATTACGGGCGGTGCTATATGCAAATACGTAAAACCGTGCACGAGCTGCAGCGTGGGATCAAAGTGATATTTATCAAGACAGGTGTGTGTACGACCTGTGTACGCACGTGTGATAAATCCATTTTTTTTTGTGCGTACACACATTCTAAATTATGTGCTTAAGAACAAAGATAGAACGCTTTCTACCTTCTACAGGTCAGAAGTAGAAATAGACTGTTCTTCTATCCTAATACTCACCGACTGATAATCATATGAATGGTTTTGTCTCTCTGGTGCTCTTGGAGATTGTGAGGGTATCTTTTGTACTTGTGGAGAGGGTGAGGGTATTACGTGGAGGTACCTCTGCTGCTCCTGGGGAGGGTGGGTATTACTCTTCTTCCTGGTGTAGTTATCTTATTTCATTAGTTAACTTTAGTTAAATTCAGGTATATATTGTTAAAATATATATATATTTTTTGTCACTTTGAGACTACATACAAACACTGATACAACTATTATGCTACTTCATTGCACTGAATCATAACGTTGATGTATTCTGGACCTTTGCTTGAGGAAATCTTCTCTAACTGGACCTCTTTGAATTTGAATCGAATACCCCTGTCACAGGTTATATTGTACCATAGGTTATACTGTACATCATCCACTTCATTATGAAAAACACCACACATTATAAAGTACAAGTCAAGAGTGCATCATTTTGCTGCCAACGGCTTTGGCAACCATCTCTCTCTCTCTCTCTCTCTCTCTCTCTCTCTCTCTCTCTCTCTCTCTCTCTCTCGCTCTCTCTCTCTCTCTCTCTCTTTCTCTCTCTCTACCTGGAGCCCCTGAGTGGCGGAGGAGGGGTTTCAGGACCTTGGGAGTGTTATTAGGCAGTGAGGAATTTCAGAAACAGAATTGGGAGGGAGTGCTGGACAAAGCAGAAGGTAAATTGGCTAAATGGAGGTGATTGTTGCCACTAATGTCCCTTCAGGGTAGAGTCTTCTAATAACCTGGCTGCCTCGATGCTGTGGCACAGGCCGTGTGTGTCAGAGCCCCCAAGAGGAGATGCAGACATGACTGGTGGATTTCCTCTGGTCAGGCCAGCGCTGGAGCAGAGCTGCAGTACTCTACCTCCCAGTGAGGGAGGGAGGAGGCCAGGGGCTCATGGACCTGAGGAGCAGGGTCATGACCTTTCCACTACAAACAGCCCAGAGACTGTTGTTCCATTAAGAGCATTAAGAGGGGATTAGCCTGGGCTCTCCTGAAGAGGGCTGGTGGACTATGCTATGACCGCCAGCTGTTCTTGCTGCTGTAAACGACTAAGGAGTCGGTCGCAGTCAACCAGCACCTGATAATTGGTTGGACCCTTCAGCCGGTTAGTGCGTGCTGCCTGTGGATCCTATGGTCCCAGGTTCAAATCCACTCGGTGACAGCGGTGGGATCTCACTACCCTGTGAATCTGTATCCAGGTTCACGTAGCAATGGGGGTGGGATCTCAGTGCCTTAACCCTGGGAAAGTGCGCACGTGGACGAAAGAACGTGCAAGGACGCACTTCTCGGGGGGGAAGGACGACTGTAAACTACTGAGGAGTCGTTCGCAGTCAACCAGCACCTGCTATCGGGTCTGCCCCTTTAGCTCAGCTGGTTAGAGCGGCCGCCTGTAGATCCTATAGTCCCAGGTTCAAATCCATGCCGTCAGCGGGGGTGGCCCTGTCTGCGTTCACACCTTTCTACCGGGCAGTTGGCAAAAAAAACATTCACTGTCACAAGGAGCAGTGCCAGCCTAGGGGGGTGTAAAGCAGGAGCCCTTGCTGTACAACTCTATATTGCCTCTCAGCTCTCTACTGCCAACCAGTGTGCTGGCTGCTGTGAGCAAGGTGGGGGCTCCGGTGGACATAGGGGGCTGGAAGACGGCAGCTGATCTGGCGAGGAGGATCGGGACATGGTCTCACCGGCTGACACCTCAGGACGGGGTCCGTCGTGCCCGCGCAGGTCACCTCTCGGGAGGCACTGCAGAGGCACACAGCTGGGCTGGCCACGGGTGGACAAAGAGGCTTTTCCGTCATTGAGTGTAGCTGCAGCCGCTGATGACCTGCGTGACACTGGCCTGCTGTTCCATCCAGCACACGCCACAGCTGGCGGAGTTTACGTAGGTCAGTAAAAAGGCTCTTCACATTGTGGCTGTGGGGAGGGAGAGACAGTGGAGCACTTATTTCTGACTATAGTGATGGGCTGGAGGGTTCGCTGAGGGCAGGGCTGGTCTCTCTCTCTCTCTCTGCCTCCCTTTCTCTCTCACACATACGCTCTCTCTGTCTCTCTCTCTCACACACACACACACACACACACACACACACACACACACACACACACACACACACACACACACACACACACACACACACACACACACACACACACACACACACACACACACACACACACACACACACACACACACACACACACACACACACACACACACACACACACACACTATATCTCTCTCTTTCAGACCTCCTATCCCCCTATTCCAACACCAGGTCCCTCAGGTCAGCCGATCAGAGGCTCCTGACAGTCCGGAGGTCTAACCTCAAGCTCAGGGGGGGCCGTGCCTTTGCTATCGCAGCCCCTGAACTGTGGAACAGCATCCCCACCTCCATTAGGCTCGCCCCCTCGATAGATGCCTTCAAATCGAGGCTCAAAACCCACTTCTACCTACTAGCCTTTCCCGTTCACTGACTCATGCCCTGTTTTTCTATGTGTTTGCCTGTGTGCCCTCCCATAAAACGGAGTGTGATTGTTGTCTATATGTATCTTGTGTATTTACCCTCTGTACAGCACTTTGGTTGACACGCGTCATGTGAAATGTGCTTTATAAATAAATTTGATTGATTGATTGATTGATTTCTCTTAGACACACACACACACACACACACTCTCTCTCTCTCTCTCTCTCTCTCTCTCTCTCTCTCTCTCTCTCTCTCTCTCTCTCTCTCTCTCTCTCTCTCTCTCTCTCTCTCTCTCTCTCACTCTCTCTCTCTCTTTCTCACACACACTCACCAGTGGCGTCGTTAGCCCTGGGCTTCCGGGGATGTTTTTCTCCTAGCCCCGGAGCTTTAAAAAATAAATAAAAATAATTATAAAATAAATTCGGTGGCAGCATCCCCATTGTCTGTGCTGAATGTTTGTTAGCGTTTGGTATTTTTTGTTGGTTTTTAGTACTTTTAAACATCCATTTTTAGTAAGTAGTAGTTTTCATTTGATCCTATAATTCTTTCATTCCCTGATTTGTAGACTTTTTTTTGTGTGTCCTGAAAGGCGCCTTATAAATAAAATGCATTATTATTATTATTATTATTATTATTATTATTATTATTATTATTATTATTATTATTATTATTATTATTATTATTATTATTATTATTATTATTATTATTATTATTATTATTATTATTATTATTATTATTATTATTATTATTATTATTATTATTATTATTATTATTATTATTATTATTATTATTATTATTATTATTATTATTATTATTATTATTATTATTATTATTATTATTATTATTATTATTATTATTATTATTATTATTATTATTATTATTATTATTATTATTATTATTATTATTATTATTATTATTATTATTATTATTATTATTATTATTATTATTATTATTATTATTATTATTATTATTATTATTATTATTATTATTATTATTATTATTATTATTATTATTATTATTATTATTATTATTATTATTATTATTATTATTATTATTATTATTATTATTATTATTATTATTATTATTATTATTATTATTATCATCCAGGAGGGAAAAGACACTTTGGATAGTAGGGACTGCATCTCTGCCTTTCCTGGCCAGGAAACACTTTGCAACTGTGATCTCCTCTGGCAGTAGTTGGATATTGTAATGTGTGACGAGGGGTTGCAGCAATTCCACTGAGAGAAACTGGTCTGAGGCTGGATAACATGCCTGTATGCCTCTCATAAGTTGTTATCCAACTCATGAGAACCTGCTCTCAAGCTCGTGCAGCATTCTGCCGAGGACTGGATAGAACAGTCTCTGTTTCAGCTGATCTCCTGAGCTGAGGTCTGAGCTTGTGCCACAAGATGACTCAACTACATACTCGTTCATCCTTTTCTGCTTTCTCCTTTGGCTGGTAGTATGTTCCTCAATCCCAAGGCCATTACATATGGCCTTTGTCCTGTCATACATGTCCACTGCCATCTCTGAGGTGCGATAACCTTTGAGTGTGTCCTGCACTGTGCTTTTAAATAGTACAGATAGGTATTGAAGATGTGCACTTTAACGCAGCAGCACCTGGAGACATCCATACCCATGTCCACTGACAAAGACATGCTCATGATAATGTGATAAACTATAATAAGCTTTAATCGAACCCTGGTTCATTTCCTTGGATAGGCCGGTTGGTTTGGGGTGGTGTGAAAGCTCATTCACTCTTGCAAGTTAACCCTGCTGCGGTTCATTTGAGATGTGAATGCAAAGCGGACCAAAGGCAGGAAAATACCCCAAAATCTAATTTATTTTTAATGAGAAGACTGAGACATATGTATATAATGAAACGCACAATACAGTTTTATTTTTATTGCTTAAGCATGATTTTGAAAACAGGGCTCGGTGTTTCAAAACACTACACACAATTAGCACAACCACACACACAATTATCAGAACACCTCAGATCCTTTGCTAATATGAAAATATAATTAATTTATCTCCATATACCCAAATCAATGATGCAGACTGATGAAAAAATATACATGTTCTCTCCATTTACCCAAATCAATGATGCATACTGATGAAAATATAAATCTTCTCTCCATATAACCAAATCAGTCAACATTTCAACATGGAAAATCACAACAAAACATGTCCCAGTTTTCATGCTACTACAGTGTGTATAACACTGTAAGCTCAGCAAATATCAGACAAACATAAAATACTGTATCCAGTACAGGTTAAAATGACAGTAAAACTAAAACAAAAATAGAAACAATTTAAATAGAGTACAGAAAATACTAGACATGATCTCTTTTCCTAGCTGGATCTGGCAAGACATTTTTTTTTGTTGTGATTCTCCATGTTGACATGTTGACTGATTTGGGTATATGGAAAGAAAATGTATATTTTCATCACTCTGCATCATTAGTTGTCTTGTGTAGTGTTTGGTGAATGTATTGTATATTTTCACGTTATCTGTGTACAGTACTTCACTCTCCTTCCATTTTGGTTGAAGACAGGTGAACTCACCTGCTGCATTTTTATAGTGCTTAAACCTCATTGGTGTATCTACAATTAAGCAATTGTGTGTTTGTGCATCTGATGGCTGTGTTTAACCAATTGGCTCATATGTGTGGTAATTTGACATTCTGTGTCTAATGTAATGCAAGTGTGTTTAGTGTTTTGCAAATCACTGTGTATTGTTTTGCAAAAAGTGTGAGGCTGATGTGACGGATCATACTGGGTCTGCGTTGTGTTTGATGTTAAATGAGAATGTCCCGAGGGGGAGTCGAACAGTGGGCTCCCGCGTCCGCGGGCGACGACACAGGCCGCTGCACTAAGAAGTGAATTCACTCCTAACTACCGTACCTATGCGTCTGTTAACCCTGTTATGGGGAAGTGAGTTTAATTTACCAGCCCGCACTGCCACAGTCACTCGTCAACACACCTGTTTCCGTGACTGTGGACATACCCACGGGCTTCCCCGTTACACTCACCTCCCTAAACTCACGCCCCTCAGGACATCCGGGTCACTGGGCACCACTGTGATGGATCATACTGGGTCTGCGTTGTGTTTGATGTTGAATGAGAATGTCCCGAGGGGGAGTCGAACAGGGGGCTCCCGCGTCCGCGGGCGACGACACAGGCCGCTGCACTAAGAAGTGAATTCACTCCTAACTACCGTACCGTGCGTCTGTTAACCCTGTTATGGGGAAGTGAGTTTAATTTACCAGCCCGCACTGCCACAGTCACTCGTCAACACACCTGTTTCCGTGACTGTGGACATACCCACAGGCTTCCCCGTTACACTGACATTGTGCTTATGGGGTGGAAATCTCGGCCTATGTTTTGCTCCTTGAGCGTAAGGTTTTGATAATTGTGTAATACTTTTGATTTGAGTGTTTATGCAATCGAAGAAAACTGTAAAGACTAGAGATGAACTGTTTATTTCTTTTGTACATAGGCTGTGCATATGTTTGTTTGTTTGTTTATTTGCTTATGTGTATGATTCTTAACTGTGTTTTTATTTTGTTATTGGTGTATATGTGTGTATGTATGTATGTATGTATACGTATATATATTATATATATGTATGTATGTATGTATGTATGTATGTATATGTATGTATGTATGTATGTATGTATGTATGTATGTATGTATGTATGTATGTATGTATGTATGTATGTATGTATGTATGTATGTATGTATGTATGTATGTATGTATGTATGTATGTATATAGTGTATATATGTATATTTGTACTCCTGTTGGGGCCTCTTGGACCAGATCAAGGTACCCATGTACATGTCAAAATACTTCCCAAAGGTCAGTGAATACCATGATCACAACACCAGAGGGAGCTCCACAAATCATATTAAACCCAGATTCGGCTCAAACAAGGGACTAAACACATTTCGCAATTATGCCACATCAATGTGGAACGCCCTACCCAAAGCTGTAAAGGATGTGAATCACCACCCACTTTCAAACACTCTCAAAGAACACCTACGGGTGACTGCAATTCGAAACTGGCCCCTGTAAATGTCCTAACCCAACCCCTCCAATGTACAGTAAATTACCAAGTATGGTTTTGTCAATATTCCAATGTACAGTTTGCTTGTACAGTTGTACAGTGTTCCCCACCCACCCTCCCCCCCCCCCCCCCCCCACCCACCCCAACCACCTCCAATGTACAGCCCTCCCCACCCACCCAACCCCACCCCACCTACCCAACCTCCTCAAATGTACAGTTTTTACGTCAACTGTATATACTCTCTTTTCTGGACTCTTTTTGTACCACAAACAGTACTGTATTTGCAAATCTGGTATGTCATAGATGTAGGCATGTAGCAGTACTGTCTATCTGTATGTCATGTCATATATGTCCTGATGAATTGAAAATGGGGGACCCTGATGTAAACAAGACGAAAGTCTGCATCCCCTTAACAATTGTGTGTATTGAGCCGTACTGTATTGTACCCATTCTG
>NC_140165.1:222669495-222672706 GCF_963971535.1 Notolepis coatsorum
TCTCTTTATAGTATATTTATAGTATCTTTATAGTATCTCGTCTCTCTATAGTCTCTCTATAATCCTCTATAGTCTCTCTATAATCTCTCTATAATCTCTCTATAGTCTCTCTATAATCTCTCTATAATCTCTCTATAGTCTCTCTATAGTCTCTCTATAGTCTCGTTATTGTCTCTCTATAGTCTCTCTATAGTCTCTTTATAGTCTCTCTATAGTCTCTCTATAGTCTCTTTATTGTCTCTCTATAGTCTCTCTATAGTCTCTCTATAGTCTCTCTATAGTCTCTTTATTGTCTCTCTATAGTCTCTCTATAGTCTCTCTATAGTCTCTTTATAATCTCTCTATAGTCTCTCTATAGTCTCTATAGTCTCTCTATAGTCTCTATAGTCTCTCTATAGTCTATAGTCTCTTTATAATCTCTCTATAGTCTCTCTATAGTCTCTATAGTCTCTGTATAGTCTCTCTATAGTCTCTCTATAGTCTCTCTATAGTCTCTCTATAGTCTCTCTATAGTCTCTCTATAATCTCTCTATAGTCTCTTTATTGTCTCTCTATAGTCTCTCTATAGTCTCTCTATAGTCTCTTTATTGTCTCTCTATAGTCTCTTTATTGTCTCTCTATAGTCTCTCTATAGTCTCTGTATAGTCTCTCTATAATCTCTCTATAGTCTCTTTATTGTCTCTCTATAATCTCTCTATAATCTCTCTATAGTCTCTCTATAGTCTCTCTATAGTCTCTTTATAATCTCTCTATAGTCTCTCTATAGTCTCTCTATAGTCTCTCTATAGTCTCTGTATAATCTCTTTATTGTCTCTCTATAGTCTCTTTATTGTCTCTTTATAATCTCTTTATAGTCTCTCTATAGTCTCTCTATAGTCTCTGTATAGTCTCTCTATAGTCTCTCTATAGTCTCTCTAAAGTCTCTTTATAATCTCTTTATAGTCTCTTTATTGTCTCTCTATAGTCTCTTTATTGTCTCTCTATAGTCTCTGTATAGTCTCTCTATAGTCTCTCTATAGTCTCTCTATAGTCTCTCTAAAGTCTCTTTATAATCTCTTTATAGTCTCTTATAATCTCTTTATAGTCTCTTTATTGTCTCTCTATAGTCTCTGTATAGTCTCTCTATAGTCTCTCTATAGTCTCTCTAAAGTCTCTTTATAATCTCTCTATAGTCTCTTTATAGTCTCTTTATAGTCTCTCTATAGTCTCTCTATAGTCTCTTTATAATCTCTCTATAGTCTCTCTATAGTCTCTCTATAGTCTCTTTATTGTCTCTCTATAGTCTATCTATAGTCTCTCTATAGTCTCTCTATAGTCTCTTTATTGTCTCTCTATAGTCTCTCTATAGTCTCTTTATTGTGTCGCTATAGTCTCTCTATAGTCTCTCTATAGTCTATAGTCTCTCTATTGTCTCTCTATAGTCTCTTTATATCTCTCTATAGTCTCTTTATAGTCTCTTTATTGTCTCTTATAGTCTCTCTATAGTCTCTCTATGTCTATAGTCTCTCTATTGTCTCTCTATAGTCTATAGTCTTCTATAGTCTCTCTATAGTCTCTCTATAGTCACTTTATTGTCTCTCTATAGTCTCTCTATAGTCTCTCTATAGTCTCTCTATAGTCTCTTATTGTCTCTCTATAGTCTCTCTATAGTCTCTCTATAGTCTCTCTATAGTCTCTCTATAGTTATAGATCTCTCTATAGTCTCTCTATAGTCTATAGTCTCTCTATAGTCTCTATAGTCTCTCATATAGTCTCTCTATAGTCTATAGTCTCTCTATAGTCTCTCTATAGTCTCTTTATGTCTCTCTATAGTCTCTCTATAGTCTCTCTATAGTCTATAGTCTCTCTATAGTCTCTCTATAGTCTCTCTATAGTCTCTCTATAGTCTCTCTATAGTCTATAGTCTCTCTATAGTCTCTCTATAGTCTCTTTATTGTCTCTCTATAGTCTCTCTATAGTCTATAGTCTCTCTATAGTCTCTCTATAGTCTCTATGTCTCTCTATAGTCTCTCTATAGTCTCTCTATAGTCTCTCTATAGTCTATAGTCTCTCTATAGTCTCTCTATAGTCTATAGTCTCTCTATAGTCTCTCTATAGTCTCTCTCTCCCATTGCTATTTTTTCTATGGGTTGTCAGAGTTACTCTGCTTACGTCACTCTGCTCTCTCTCTCTCTTCTCCCTCTCTTCTCTCTCTTCTCCCTCTCTTCTCCCTCTCTTCTCTCTCTCTCTTCCATGCCTACTGAAGCGTAAGCACCTGGTCCGTAGCGCCTGGGGAGGAGCTTTACTCTAGTTGCCTGCATGGACCGCATATTTGACCAATTATTGTGTTATTTGGCCCTATGTGCACTTCCTGGTTCATGCGCCATTTGAGCGAATAAATATGTTACTTGCAACGAAGTGGGAGCCCCCTCCCTCTCAGGGAAAGAGAGAGGAAAGAAGGGAAGAGTGGTGACCGTTCTGAAGAGAGGGAGAGGGAGAGAGAGAGAGAGAGAAGAGAGAGAGAGAGAGAGAGAGAGAGAGAGAAGAGAGAGAGAGAGAGAGAGAGAGACAGAGAGAGAGAGAGAGAGAGAGAGAGAGAGAGAGAGAGAGAGAGAGAGAGAGAGAGAGAGAGAGAGAGAGAGAGAAAGAAAGAGAGAAAAATTAGCTGTGGGCAGAAGAGAAAAGGGAGGGATATCATAACCCTAGGATGGTGAGGCGAGAGAGAGAGAGAGAGAGAGAGAGAGAGAGAGAGAGAGAGAGAGAGAGAGAGAGAGAGAGAGAGAGAGAGAGACAGAGACAGAGACAGGACAGAGAAGAGAGAGAGAGAGAGAGAGAGAGAGAGAGAGAGAGAGAGAGAGAGAGAGAGAGAGAGAGAGTTCATTAGCATCTCTGATAATGGATGAAAGCAGGTTGCCCTCCACCTCACTATAGCCTCAGAGAGAGAAGATGCTGGCTCTATTCAGTGTTTGTGTGTTAGTGATGTGACGATTCATCGATTTGCATCGGTGCGCCGGCATACACGTTCACGATGCGAGTGCACCGGTGGAATAAGTGCGCATCGGCAAAATGTCAGGCTGAACTTGCGATGCATCTGTTGTAGCGTCTTTGCTTCGTCAAAAACCGATGCATTCATATAATTTCCTCTCATCCACTTGTCAGCAGTGGACTGTGACTGCACACACACACAGCAGATACTATTGCTTCGGCTACTACATAAGGCGAGAGCCGTGTC